>NC_132889.1:5122782-5422782 GCF_030463535.1 Salminus brasiliensis | reverse complement strand
CTGGGCTATTGATGACAGGGTTGTGGGTTTGATACCCAGGCTTGGTAAGCTGCCACTGTGGGGTCTTTCAGCACCCTCTTTGCTGGAGTTGGCTGCCCACCGCTCTGGGTGTCCCTAGTTCACTACCACAGATTGGTAAAATGCAGAGGACATATTTTTCACTGTACATAGTACCTCTTTACCTTTACTTTCAACACTAGACATGTTACCTCATTTATTTGTCCTGAAATTTCGAGGTGACAGGCCTCTCTGGCTTTTCAATCACCTGTCAGATTGTCTAATTACTTTTAAGCCTGTAAAAATGGAGTAACTATGTATGGATTCCTGTAATTTCTTAATGGTTGTAATTCCTAAACCTATGTAAATACATTTTATCCTATTCCTATTCCCCATACACTATGGCCTAGTAAATAACTGTGTTCTAATGCACACAACTTTGACCCCAAATTGACCACTTTGGTAACGATCCAGTGCATTACTCAACACTATCAGGCTCTAATTGAGAAACCATATCTGGCACAGTAAAACATCAAACACATTAGAGCCCTGAGTTTGAAGCGGCGCCCACCCATTGCAATCAGTTAATGTCAGAGAAGCAAACACAGCTGTTGCAGTGCTAACCCACGGCCTATAAACACTCAATTTCCTGTGCGCCGCACTCGACTGGAGCGATCCTCAAACCGGTTGGTTAGGGACTCGAACTGGGCTTAGCCTTCATTTCCCAAATCAAACAAATAAGAAGCATCTCAGGGGTCAAATCCAGGGCCTTATCCAGGGCAATATCTCCTCACATCCACGTTAATCTGAAGAAACCGAAAAGGCTTACGAATAATCAAAGCTGATGTTTGCTAAGAGCGTCTGAGACATATATGTTGGCCAACAAACTTAATGAAAACGGAAAAAACACGGAAAACGTTTCCTGACCAGGATGTTGTCGTGCAGTTTTCATGACTAGTCTAGACGACAAGGCCTACATGTAGACGTCTGAAAAGAGTCACATATTGAAAACTATATTACATTATAAAATTCCTGTCATGAACTAATCTAAAATTACAATGAAACCCAAAAAAAAACTGGAAAAATGGAAAACGGAAAATGGAAATTTCTTTATTTTAACGTAAAGTATCATTAAGATTAAATTTGGTCCATCCCTCTTAGTCCTAAAATGTTCACACTGTATAAACAGCATCTGCAGAGTCAATATCAATAACATACAAGAGCGTATTTCACTTCCAGACTAGGCCCGAGCAGCTACTTTGCATTGATGAATTCCAGTCAGCTTTATAAATCCGTGAAATGGTGGCTTTTCCCTTCAGGCCACGCAGAGAGAAGCCGCGGATGAGCAATGACAGATTGGTGGGTTATCTGGGAGCGGAGGAGTGGAGTGACAGCTGGGAGGAGAAAGTCAAGCATGCTCTGCTGAATTGGCCATATCTAAGCACCCCTCCACCCCTCACCGCCACCACCAACAAGCCAATCACTAAAGTGGGCAATTAAAGAAGGCCTGTGCAGGTTAGGTCAGGCTCATTGGCAGGACAATAGGTGACCTCTGACCTTAAACCTTACCTGCCTTGGGTCACAGATAAGGTGATTCTCGCATGGCATGCATGCTCTGCGGGCTGGGCAGTGCAATCTGGACCCCTAATCTGGTTAGAAGGAGGCTGAGGGACCTCTTTCTTTTAAACCTGAATCCATTGCATGCCAAATCATCTGTCAAACATGGTGAAGGCAGTGTTATGGCAAGGGGCATGTAAAAAGTAAAGGATAAAGGAAGTAAAGGATGCAAAAGTAAGGGAACCCCTTTGGAATGACCTGGATTATGGCACTTTGCCACTTATTTAACTTATATATAATATATAAGCGAATATATACGAAATATTTTTGCTCTACACTTCATGGACAAAAGTATTGGGACACCTGCTCAAGTATTGTTGCTTCTGAAATCAAGGGCTTAAAAAAGAGTTTATCCTGCTTTTGTTGGAGTAACTGTCTCTACTGTCCAGGGAAGAAGGCTTTCTACTAGATTTTGGAGGTGCATTGCTGTGAGGATTTGATTGCATTCAGCAACGAGAACATTCATGTGCTCAGGATGTTGATTGATCACCACCGCACCTCATCCCCTCAACAGTTCCCAACTCCTCAATAGTTCCACTGCTCCACAGCTCAATGCTGGGGGAGTTCTATACCCCTCTACTAGCCCACGCCGGACATCAAAGGAGTCCTATTTTATTGGCAATACTTCTTTTTCTACCGGAACTAGACATGCTGTGTTTGTATGCATTTGCACATCTGTGTCAGCAATGGGTGCAACTTAAAGTAGCGGATGCATAAATTAGAATGTTTGCAAGTCCACAAACATTTGGACACCCCTTTTAATTATTAATTTATTTGTTTTGATTTATGTACTTCTAAATTGACTCATTTTACATTTTGAAAGGATCCCCAATTACTCAACCCCCATATATGTGAACTCCCCCATCACTAGCAGTGTCCCCCACTCCAGTACAACAGCTAACAGATACCTTTGCTGACCAACATCACTAAAAGTGCCATCCGCAATGGAGCAATGCCAATTGTGCTCCCCTTGGACTGCGGCTGCTGATGGCAAGCCAGTGATCCTTGCAGGGCCTCGCAGGGCCTCAGTCCACTGGACCACTTGGAGCCCCTCACATAGATTACTGCATATTACATTGCAGTGGGAGTGTATATGGAGAACTGGCCACAGAGCACTGAGGTGTAGTAAAGGTCTTCATGTTGGCTGGTTGCTGGAACTGGAGGCCCTGATAAGGCACAAGGCACCCCGCACCCCCCAAAACCAAGCCCTCCCACCCCCCCCTGAGCATGTTGTCAGCAAAGTCAGGGTGCGTGCGCAGGAAAATACACTTTCTTTCGCTCCCCAGGCTATCACCACGAGCAACCTTTTCTGCCCCGTGATTCTGTTGCCATCATTGTATCGGCTCTGTTGAATTATTCAGCAGTGCTACGGGAGCAGGAGTCTGACTGGAATGGGAGATTAATATTTGTCACGCTTTCTGGTAGCGTGCCACTGACCAGAGCGGCAAATGGAATCTGATCAAAGAGCACAGGAGTATGTGTGTGTGTGTGTGTGTGTGTGTGGGAAAGAAGTAGAGAGAACTAGAGAGAGACAGAGAGAGAGGGAGAAAGTGTGTATTCCCTCAGTGGCAGTGCACCATTCTAGACTCTCTCTCTCTCTCTCTCTCTCTCCCCCCTTTCCGGACCACTCTCTGGCTCCTGGCTGCCTCAGGCCAGTAGGGATTGAGGTGATGTGCTGCAAAAACCACTGGATTTTCCCAAGATCCAATTACATCCTCTGCTGAGACGCAGCTACACTTGACATACAGGGCCGTGTAAAAGAGTTCTCAGTTAGAAGGCCCTGCATGATGTGTATGTGTGTGTGTGTGTGTGTGTGTGTGTTTGTGCGGAGAGGTGTCAATCTCTGACCTCCCAGCGACTCGATCTGATTATGATTCTTTAGGAAGCGTTTCATCAGTGCATTTAAAAATCTGGTAGGGTGGGGTGAAATCTGAGGGTGGCCCGGTTGTAGTACCATGAGGTATATTCAGAACATTCAAGCTTCCACAGAACTTCTTTTAAGCAGAAATGATAAGTACGTGACTTTAGTTGAGGTGAAAAAATGTGCAGATGCAGTTTAACAGGCCTGTTTACCACCCTGTTATCCCTGTCTCAGAATGAAAAACGCTAATTTTTCTTTAATGTCGGGTCTGATCGGCTGGTTTACGTCACCTTGGCGGCTCACAGTACCCAAATAGCCTAGCCTAGCCTAGTTTGTAGTATTATTTTTGTTGCAATTAGTAGCAGTGTTGCTGTGCTCTCTGTGCCCTCGTGGCATGGTGTGCAGTTAGCTAGCCGAAGAGATTGTAGCTAGTTGGGTGGGTTAGCTTTTAGCCTAGCCCTGGTGCACTTCTCCAGTTTTCCTACAGCGGCGTGTCCTCCAGCTTTAGCTTTTTACCTTTAAGCCTCGCCTCTGTATTCTCCCAAAGTTGCCACTGCATTTAGCCTCAGAAAGCTTTGCACTCATTGCTGTTAAAGAAGTATTGGCAATAGAATAGGACTTTAAGAGGCAGATCAAAATGAACCTATTGGTACCATGCCTAATAAGAAATGTGGGGTAGTAGAGGGGTCTAAAGCCCCCGAGTTTTGAGCTGAAGGAATACTTTTGGGATGAGGTGAGGAGTTGGGGATGAGGTGGACATTCAAGGTATAGGCTCCACAAGACCTCTGAAGGCGTCCTGTGGTATCTGGCACCAAAACGTTAGCAGCAGATCCTTAAAGTCCTGTAAGTTAAGTGAGGCGGGGCCTCCATGGATCGCATCAATGAGCCCATGTCCCTGCTATCATTTCACAGTTTCTGTTTTCTTGAACCACTTCTGACCACTGCATATCGGGAACAGTCCACGAGACCTGCCTGATGTTTTGGAGATGTTCTGACCCAATCGTCTAGTACATCACATTGCGCCTTGGCAATTCTGGAAGAGAAAATTAACAACAACAAAAAAGAGCCAGAACTTTCTCTGAATTATCATAAACCAAAGTCTCTGGTCTAACACAGTGTATTTGTAACCATTTCATGCAACAAAAAAAAAGAAGCGTAAGGGGGTTTTTGGAGGCATTTTACCCCTCAGACATCTGGTTCCTATTACCACCTCTGTGAACAATGCTGACATGGCAGGTTTTCCTTGAATGGGACACTTCACACGAAACCACTTGACAGCAAATGACTGGAGTTTAGAATTTAGCAAATTGAAGCACTGACTGAATCCAGTGTGTGGTGGACATGGTGGACCATTCTCAAATGTAGCATTTTTATGATATATCCATATATCTAAAGAGTCATATCAGGATATTATGACCTTATTACCGAACATATAGTAGGAATAACCGCCGTTGTTCCCCTCTGGCATCAATGGCCTGTAGGACACCACTGTTATGCCTTTTGGGAGGAACTCAGTACACAATAAGTCCATTCTCTGTACACCTTCCCACAAAGTTAGTGGTTTCCGAGATGCTGCCACCCTTCACCCACTGTCACAGTCATATCAGAATATTATGACCACCATTGGTTTGGAATGAATTTAGTATAGGGTGTCACATTTGTGACAAGGCAGGAATTGCCAATGTATAAATAAGCGAGCACACCAGTCAGTTGTAGCAGAGCAGTAGAGTGCAAAATGATTGTCATGGGCAAAAGACCCAATCTGTCTGATGTTCAAAGGGACATGATAATGGGGTACCAAGAATGGACTTGTCACACATTGAGCGCCTCCCAACAGCATAACAGTGGAGAACCACTGGCTATTGATGCCAGAGGGGAACAATGACTCTGGCAAGTGGTACAGAGCAATCGACATGCCACTGTGGAGCAGCTAACCTCTATAATGAACACCTTCCATCACCTGATACAGCCAGTCCATACCACAACATCTCGCTACCACGTCATCCGAGCCAAGGGTGGTTATTCCCAGTACTAGGTAGGCAGTCATAATATTCTGATATGACTGTGTATGACATTATGCTATATATACACATATTTTATTGCATATTATCATAATCAATTATTATCACCTTCAGATCACTACATTTTTACACCCCTAAAAGTAGCACGAGTGCTGACCTGCGTCAGTTCCTGTATAGTGTGTTTATGCTGTGAACCAGTCTGTTGCTGTTTCTAATTAACTGATCCCCCTCAGACCTGCACCTTAGGCAACGTTGATGGACGACGGGTCATCTGACCCAGGCTGGGGAAAGGGAGGGCGCGACATGCAGGAGAAAGCCGCCCTCCGGCCCATTTAGCTGCTCTCTTCCCCCGTGACCTCTCCCAGCCCAGTCTGATCTGCTAATTATCATCACCATCTACTGCATTGCCCGAGCACGGTGAACCATGACAAATCCGGAGAGGGAGCAGGGACTGGAGCGCCGGCAAAGCAGAGCAGATGGAGGATTCCCTTTAAGCCCAAATTCAGCTACTGCTGGCCAGGTGCACAGGGCGGGGAGCTCAAAAGGCCCCACTTCCATTGTAGGCCTGCTCTTGTTCTTCTTTGGTGGCTGGACCAGAACTCAAATGTACACTGTCCAACCCACCACCCCGAATGTAGACAATCAGCCAAGACATATTAAGCCAAAGTTGCTTATTTTAGGTTTTGCACTGCGATGCTAATGTTGCTAGCAAGTACTGTATAGCCTATCGCCACAAATTAGCATTACAAATGTGACTTAAACTGTGTTGAGTTGTTAAGTTTTCTCTAATAGGCATGATAATGTGGTTTTACACACTGTATGACAAAGAAATGACTAAAGTATGGGTTCGGAGGGGCTGCTGTAGTACAAAATGTCAGCAAACGTGTGTTAGCTGCCTGTTAATATTTTAATTTGTGGGAAAACTGGGTCAAACTATTCAATTTATCCACATTCAGATTTTAATTTTGGAATTTTGGAAAGTCTCTATGTAGTACATAAACATTAAAGGGGAATTCCACCAAATCTTAAAAATTTTTGCATAATTCATTCATTGCAAAATAAACAGTAATTTAGAGTAAGGTTGGTGTGAAATGCTTCATTGTAGAGAAAATGGCTTTCTCAGATTTTCTTTAAAGTGGCGGAGATAGCAACCCGGAGTCGCAATGGCGATGACAACATGTCATTTATTACCATACAAAAATGACCAGTGAATGCATTTTATGATTGAATGTTAATAATAGTAAAATCATGAGGAATACAACTTATTTTCCCAATTTTAGGCTTTATTTGGGTCCCTTTTTGCCTTATATTGCCTTGCTTATACCCCTCTCTACACCCTTATGCCATGCATGTATTACATAAAAACAATTGAGGTCGCAAGCTTACGTCAAAACTATTGTAAAATAATGTCTTACATCAGACATCAGACATCAGGCAATGTTTTCATATTCACTTCATGTATTATAACATTCTAGGAGGTAACTTTAATAGGCATTAAACTCTTTGGACGCATGGTAATATTCACCCACTACTGTGAGCCATTCTCAGTTTCTTTAGAATAGGGCATTTCACAAGAATTCTGAAACTTCTGTGGAAATTTGGGAAAAATCCCCTTCAAAGCAGTGTTGGATGGAGGCTATGCAGTGGAAACAAGCAACACAAACATGCTGAAGTAAACCTAATTAAAGCTGAATGCCTAAATTAATTGAATTGCATGCATCCGAATTGCTCACAGTCAATTTTCGTATTTCAACACAACAAGTAGATGGTAGTCAGCTGAAACATTTCTCTGTTTGCGCAGCCACTCGCGAAGCTGTGAAGGCGCAATAGCCTAAATCGCGCTGGCTAGGGGCCATTTATCATGCCCGGGTCCAGAGCGAACCATGACAGATGTGAGAAGTCATGTCAGTTTTGTACAAAGACAACTAACACAAGATGTCAGCTTGCCTTTACCCCGAGGACATCACACACTAAGTGTCTTCAAAGGTCTTGTTCTTTTTTTATTTATTTTTTGCTGTTCAGATAAGAATCATGTAGAACCTGGGGTGGGCAGTAACTAGTTCTTGGTACTTAAGTGCAAAGCTGATGGTTTTTGTATTTGTTTGGGTTGAGTGCACAACAAAGTGGCCTTTATTTTCAGGGAATTTGGTGAACCTATAGGTGCACTCATGCCACTGCAAGAAGAGGTACACAAACCCTTTGGAAGTACCAGGATTCCTGGCTTAATTACTAGTCTTTTTTTTAGCACATTGAGTAAACATCCACAGTGTAGGCTAGAAAAAGTAAGTGAACAACTGATTTCCACTGATTTCACTGCCACCAAACATTTCCTGAAGTTCAGGAGGAGGAATGTGTTCAGCCCTCTTCAGGCCATGCATTCACAGCATCTCAACAGGGTTAAGGTCAGGACTCTGACTTTGGCCATTCCAAGACCCTAAACTTCTTCTGTTACAACCATTCCTTAGCTAATTGACTTGTGCAATTTGGGTAATTGTCTTGTTGCATAACCCAACGTCTCTTCAGCTTGGGGTCATGGAATGCTTGTGTAAAATACTTAGATACTCCTTTGAATTCATAGATCGCAAGGTTACATGGCCCTGAGAAAGCCAAGCTGCTCTGAACCATGATGCTCCCTCCACCATGCTTCACGACTGAGTTTTGGTGTTGGTGCACAGTGTTTTTTTTTCCTGCAAATGTAGCGCTGGCTGTAAATTTGTGTTAAAAAAGGTCCACTTTTGTCTTATCATGGACATTGGATAGTGATCAGTTTTAAGGCTATTGCTGGTCTTTCTTCATTGTTTCCTACCATGACATCATTTGTGGCATGAAACAGATGACATTTTCAGAAATCCAGGTAATTCCTGAAGGGTTGACTTACTACTCATTTTCCTTTCTAAGTGTCAACTAGAGGGGTATGAAGCCCCCTGACCCAGCACTGTTCTGGGGAACAGTGGAGCTCTTCAATGTCCTCTGGAGCACTGGAGCTCCATTCAATATCTCCAGGATGAGCTGCAGTGCTGTTTGTGATCCAGAACTAATCATCTGATCATGGCCGAATGTAATCAGAGCCTAACAGTAAGCTTCCTGGATCTAGTGGAAAGCCTTCCCAGAAGAGTGGATGCTGTACTTGCAACAATGAAGCGCTTCTTAATAATGCGTATGATTCTTGGAGGAAACACCAGATAAACCTTTGACAATATCACATTACTATGTTTTTCTCTATGGGGTAATGGGGTCAGACAAGAATGGGCCAAATCAAATGTCCTCTTGACCTCACTTGGGCAGCCTTAAAAGTATGGACCTTCAAAGTAGTTCTTATAAATATCAAAGCTCGAAAATGTTGCTTCCTTTTCGCTCAGGGAAAATGCTTCAAATAGGTGTAAGCTTTTCGGGTATGTCTGGAGCCACTTTAGAGGTTAGAGCACTGCAGTAACCGCATAGTCTAGTCTGGGACTTGCCTACCAACCATAGAGTGAAGGTTTCTGTAGCTGGAGATCAACCCAACTGCAATCTGCTCTTGTGAAGCAACTTCTGACCAAGTATGAATTATTCTGTTCCACTACTGATTTTAATACGACGGGAAAACACCCAAGACGTTCTTGTTCTGGTTCATCAGGAAAGCTTAGAGAATGGTTTACAGGAACGGTCTTCAGCTGTGGGAGAACTTCTCATAGTACAGCTCCCTACTGCCACCTACTGATGAGAGAGAGAGAGACTGAGAGAGAGAGAGAGAGAGAGAGAGAGAGAGAGAGAGAGAGAGAACCAAAAGAGAGAGACTGAGAGAGGCTGAGAGAGAGAGAGAGAGAGAGAGAGAGAGACAGAGAGAGAGAGAGAGAGAGAGAGAGAGAGAGAGAATAAGAGAGAGAATCAAAAGAATGACCGACAGTAAAAAGACAAATGGACAGACAGAGAGAGAGAGAGAGAGAGAGAGAGAGAGAGAGAGAGAGAGAGAGACAGAGAACCAGAAGAGAGAGACTGAGAGAGGCTGAGAGAGAGAGATAGAGAGAGAGAGAGAGAGAGAGAGAGAGAGAGAGACTGAGAGAGACTGAGAGAGAGAGAGAGACTGAGAGAGACTGAGAGAGAGAGAGACTGAGAGAGACTGAGAGAGAGAGAGAAAGAGAGAGAAAGAGAGAGACTGAGAGAGACAGAGAGAGAGAGAGAGAGAGAGAGAGAGAGAGAGAGGGGTGTAGTGAAATAAAACAAAAAGGTAGAGAAAGACAAAGAGAGACTGAGAGAGAGAGAGAGAGAGAGAGAGAGAGAGAGAGAGAAAGAGCGAGAGAGAGGGGTGTAGTGAAATAAAACAAAAAGGTAGAGAAAGACAAAGAGAGACTGAGAGAAAGAGAGAGAGAGAGAGAGAGAGAGAGAGAGAGACAGGGAGAGAGAAAGGAAATGTATATTATACATACATAAATAAATGGATGGTATATTATTTAAATGTATATATAGTGTGTGTGGAGGGGTCCTGGTGGGGTGAGGGGGTGAAACTGTAATATATGCAAATTCACTTAAATGAAAGTCAGGAATGTGTACTTTGCTCAGGGTGAGGCGGAGCGGGGGTGGGTTGGGGGGGGGTGATATAGCATGTGTCTTTCTCCCTAACATTATGGAGATCACTGAAGTTCGCTAATTAGGTTTTGCACTGAAGCTACGAGGCTAATGTAGCAAGTAATGGAAGTTTATACCCCACCACGTACCATCCTGCGATTCATCAGCTCGCTGCCTCAAACAGGAAGTTGTTAAACAGTCTCGAACAGGCTTGTATATGTGTCTCCAGACCCTGTCACAATGCCAGTGTTCACCATAATCACTTACAACTATATTAGTTATAATACCCACGTTTTATTGGTTATCATTGGTGATTTTGCTCTGTTGATCACGGAGACATCGTATCAGTGCCTGAAGGCGTCCAGGTTTTTGGTGTAAAAGTGAGGGTTTCCTCTGTTTAGCGATGGAGTTTAGGTGGTTCAGCCAAATATGCTGTTATTGCAGCCTCTTTGTTTTAAGAGAATTCACAATTTTACATTGCTTATGTTTTTTTTTATTCTACAATACACAGCATGCTTTACACAAATATAACCGCTGGGAATTCCTGCACTGCTCAACCAATCTGACTGCAAGCGTAATCTAATATATAGGCAAATAAATGCATTCAAATTTCACACGGCACAAATTCCACCCCAATATAGTTTCTTCCACCTTCAGGACATGTCATCGGAAGGTGTTTTTCTAATGTTCAAACATTAAAATCTCTCTCTAGCGACTCTGCTGGGGGATTGTTTAAAAGAGCAGTAGACACGGTTCAAATCGGGGAAGCCATGGTTGCATTTTTGATTGTGGTTGAAATTCCCCTTTAACTTACTATGAAGGCTGTATCTCAGTTTGTGGCCTTCAGCAGTGCAATGCAGAATTTTCATAATAATAGCCGATAAAGGCCATTTGTACAATCATGTGCACACTAGTGAACTAGGGGCAGTGAGTACACACATACCCAGAGTGGTGGGCAGCCAACTCCAGCACCCGGGGAGCAGAGACGGTAAAGGGCCTTGCTCAAGGGCCCAACAGTGGCAGCTTGCCGAGCCCAGGAATTGAACCCACAACCCTGTTATCGATATCCCGGCGCTCTAACCGCTGAGCCACCACTTCCCATAGTCTATAGTCTATAGAAATGTTACCATTTTGTACCATTTTAATGTACAAAATGCCTAAATCTCCAACTGTCCAGGTTATGTGTTTGACAATAGGCTTGAAAGGTTAATCAGCCTTACCTTGCTTCTGCTTAGAGATGGAATTTAAGTGGTTTAGTATTTAGTATTTAGCATTTAAGACTTTCATGTTGTTGTTTGTTTTTTTGTTTTTTTGTTTTTTTTGGTTCATCTCACTACAATACCCAGCATGCATTACACAAATATAACCACTGGTAATTCCTGCACTGCTCAACCAATCCCAGTCGCTAGCTTAATCTAATATATAAGCGAATAATTACAACCAAGCTAACATTAGTTTTCAAGTTTCCAGTTTCAAGTTTCAGGTTTATTTGTCATTTGCACAACATGTCAGGACAAAACTATATACATACTAAACATATTAAAATAAAGTTATATAAAAATTATATTAAATAAATACAAAATACACACAAAGTACAGAATAATTAACATTTCAAAAGGCACATTCTGCATATGCCACCTTCATGATATGTCATCAGAAATTTTTTTTTTTTAGTGTTTAAACTTTAAATTGTCTCTCTAGAGACTATTCTGGGATTGTTTAAAAGAGAAGTAGGTTTGTTTCCAACCGAGGAAGCGATGCTTGCATTTTTGATTGTGGTCAGAGTTCCCCTTTAACTTACTATAAAGACTGTATTTCAGCCTCCAGTACAGAAATACAGCATTTTGGGGCTCATTCATAGGCTCAAGGATATTGAGCCCCTACGTTTTAGACACTGCATGGTGAATTGTTAAAAAAATATTTGAACCATTTTAATTCACATTTAATAATGTTAACACATTGTTTTTCCCCTGTTAATCATGACCACACCATATCGGAGCCTAAAACTCTAGACATCCCGTTTATGGATTGTGTAAACATTAGGCCCAGTCAATTCAGTAGAAATTTCAGTGGTTTAGCCAACTATACAGTTAGACCAGGCATATGACTAGCTCTTCAATAAGCCTTATACTACTTGTTGCTCCTCTAAAGCGGGCATTGTCTTCCAAAACTAGCATTTAGCTTGTTTTTTTATGTCCTGACTGCTAGCATTATCTAATCTACAGGCTAATAAATACAACCATGCTAACATTAGCATTTCAAATTGCCCTCCCCACTACACTCCACCCCCCAGGGTCGTTTCTTCCACCCTTAAAATATGTCATCAGAGGGGAGGTTCGTAGTCTTTGAACCGTAAAAACCTCAGTAGTCCACAGTTGCCCTTTCACACGTCGAGCATACAGTCTGAGATTGTCGGAGTCTCACTACAGGAAATGGTCCACGTGGTTAAAGCAAGGCTCTATTGACCACTCATAGGCTCACTCGGACATTAGCCGGGCTTTGTACTAGGGGGCAGGCCGGATAATGTCTGGAAATGTCCGGGACAAATGATGCAGACATTTGCGGTCACACATACAGCTCCTCCGGGTAATATCCGGAAAGGCTCTGGGTTACCGTGCAGGTCTGAAAAGGGCTTTATTTGCCTCCAGTGGAGAAGTATGGGATTTGAAATATAGGTGATAAAAGCCATGGTGTGCAACACTTGAGGCCAAAATAGTCCTGAGGGTGTGTGATATGAGCAACACACTGCACCAAAACCAGGTAACACCTGGTGGGCCTAATGAGACGGGCACGTTTGTGACAGCTAATTGAAATATTTGCTCAACATTTGCCCATATTATACTGAGGTGTGATAATAATGTTCCAGTGTAAACAGAAGCCGAGCACGGAAATGGCGTTCACACACACACACACACACACACACACACACATACACACCACCACCACCACCAACCAGTTCACATCGTTTTAATTAAATGCCATGTCTTGTCAGCAGCAATGCTCTCCACAGCGTGGGCCTACACATCAGTCCGCCCCCTCACTGCCAAAGGTTGCCGGCGGCTCAAACTGACCGACGCTTTCAGCATCCGATCTGAAGCGGCCTTTGGTCACACAACACCAGCAACTGATCAGACATTATATTTAGGAGGAGGGATGTTGTCCATGTGGGCTATCCTGAACTGAGAGGAAAGGACTTTTATTTTGCTTCCATAATCCAGTTTAATTTAATTTAAACAGTGAATTTCACATGAGGTGAAAATATTGCGGTAGACAAAGTAATGTGCTGTGAAAAGGTATTTGCCCCTGATTTTCTCTGTTCTTACACAGTTATTGCTTTTTAAACAAATAAAAGAAATAAATAAACGTCCTATGTAACAGTTGTAAAATATACCATAAAGAGGAGGGGGGGGTGGTACATTTTTTAATGGCACTGTAGCTAGTTCCATTTTATTTTACTTATACATTGTTATACAGTATTTATTTATGTATTTATTTATTATTATTATTTTTGTTTTATATACACAGAATTAACAACAACTAACAACAACAAGAATAAGACTACTACTATTATTATTATTATTATTATTATTATTATTACTATTATAAAGCACCGATATGAAGCGGCCTTTGGTCACACAACACCAGCAACTGATCAGACATTATACTTAGGAGGAAGGATGTTTTCCATTATTTTGCTTCCATAAATTCTTCCAGTAAAGTAATGTGCTGTGAAAAGGTATTTGCCCCCGATTTTCTCTGTTATTACACAGTTATTGCTTTTTAAACAAATAAAATAAATGAAGTATTTATTTATTTAAGGAGCAATGTTATTCAGCATGCAAATCTCCTATGTAACAGTCGTAAAATAAAGGGAAGGGGGGGCATTTTTTTAATGGTATTGTAGCTAGTTCCATTTTATTTTACTTATACATTGTTATACAGTATTTATTTATTATTATTTTGAATTTTATATACACAGAATTATATATTACTAACAACAACAATAATAAGACTACTACTACTACTGTTATTATTATTATTATTATTATTATTAGACTTACGAGACTTTTATTTTGGCTTTGACATTGTACAACATACATTTTTTGGGACCAAGTACTACGTTTCTTTTGAACTGGGATGTCAGATTTTCCAAGTTCCAAGAAGCAAATTTCAACTGGAATGCCCCCACAACCCACTCAGAAAGTTGGAAGAGCCTGGCCAACCCCCAGTACAAAATCCAAGATGGCCGCATCACACATGAAGAGTAGTAACAGCAGTAGTGTTGCACAGTTTTGTAGAACTTCTGTCTATTTGCGCCTCATTAAATCAGTCATACACAGCACTGAAGTACTGTCCAACGTCTATGAGTGGACGTACTTCTTCCATGGTGTGAAATCCAGCATAATGTGTTGTTTTCAGCTAGTATTGCTAACAATGCTACCTTGGGACCATGCTAACAATGCTAACCTGGGACATAAAAAGTGGGGCATATTTTGGGTAGATTCATCATAAAGCACTGGGACAGGATTATCAAACCAGTTTGGTGGTTTAAACAGGTTACAATTATCAGAACGTTGAACTGGAACGCGGTCAACTCGGGTGTGCCGCCATTCCCAGCTCCGACGTCCGACCTCTGAGGTGAACGGATCACAGCATAGGACTTGTGAAAGCTGGTGATCCAAGCAGAAGATATCGCTTATTTTGAATACTGAAGTATTTAATGATTGTATATTAAGGTCAAGGACAGATGCTGTTTTTTTACCTGCTATAAAAAACCACTCTCGCGCCAACTCTCGCGCTAGGCCATGAGGCTCACACAATCCTCACAATCTAAGCTCACGCTCCTGCTACACATGTCATTTCTCACACATTTCTACTGCTGAAGGAGTGAAGGACAGCACGCTAACTAGCTAGTCAGTCAGTACTGCTGGTCCTTGTGTGCACTAGATCAGGGCGTGTGAACCAGTACCCATAGCAACAGCAGACCCCTGATGGAGCTCTCGCCAACTGAGCCGTGCTCTTGCGTGCGCGAGTGTCTCACAGAGGACAGAAGACACTCACTAAACACGGACGAGAACTGAAGTAACTGGGCTAGGTGGGTTCCAGGTGGGCTGAGTGGGTTTGTACATGTGTTGGTAGTGGGACCCAGTTGGGCTTCCCAAATAGGCCCTATCATAACAGCCCACCTTAATCTCACATGGGTCCCATCTAGGCTCTGTATGCAGTGTACAACCCAGATGGGGCCCAAGTTTATTCCATCACTGACCCTGGTGGGCATCCATATGTGGGCCTAACATGGAACCCATGGACAAAACTTTCTGGTTTCCAGTTGGGCGACCCATTCAGGCCCCATCTGGCCATGCTAGTCATTGTGGAGCATTTTTATTTCTATCATGAATTTCTGACAGTGTAAAGGACTGCCAAATTTACATTGTCCAAATGTGAAAACAACGAGGCAACAATGGAGATACAATGTTTTGCATGACAGTGTTACTATATAAGGAAGTACTGTACTTTTCTTATTATTCTGAAACATGCACACGGCTGCGATGGAGGGTCATTTCCCCCTGTTTGCAATGCCATTCAGCTTACATTAACATATTTAACTTTTTTTTAACATAAGTAACTTTTAGGTGTTTCCTCCAGTACACCTCAGTGGAGTCCAGAATATAATGCTGAGTGGAATTTACTGGGCTTTTAAACTGAGGAAATGATTTATTACATTGAGGAATATATTATATATATTATAGTTCAATCGAGGAAGCGATTTATTAAATTAAGTAAATGATTTATTAACTTGAAGAAAGTATTCATTAAGGTGAGGATATTGTTTATTAAACTGAGGGAACGATTTATTAAATAGTAGTGATTATTTATTCAATTGAGAAAATATTGATTAAATTGACACAATTATTTACTCTATAAAGAAAATTATTTATAAAACTGAAGAATCAGTTTATTAAAGTGTGCAATTATTTAATAAATTGAGGAAATTATTAAACTGAAGGAAGTATTTATTAAGTTGAAGATATTTCTTATTAAACTAAGGGGGCAATTTATGAAATAGAGAAATTATTAAATTGACAAAATTATTTATTAAATTGAGGAAATTATTAAACTGAAGGAAGTATTTATTAAGTTGAGGATATTTCTTATTCAACTGAGGGAACAATTTATTAAATGCAGCAATTATTTATTAAATTAAGGAATTGACTTATTAAACTGAAGACAGTATTTATTAAGTTGATAATATTGCTTATTAAACTAAGGGGACAATTTATGAAATAGAGAAATTATTCAATTAACAAAATGATTTCTTTAACCGAGGGAACGATTTATTAAATTTAGCAATTATTTATTAAATTGAGGAAATTATTTATTAAACTGAAGAAAGTATTTATTAAGTTGAGGATATTTCTTATTCAACTGAGGAAACAATTTATTAAATAGAGAAATTATTAAATTGACAAAATTATGTATTAAACTGAGGAAACAATTTATTAAATAGAGAAATTATTCAATTAACATTTTTTTTATTTAATTGAGAGAACGATTCATTAAATTTAGCAATTATTTATTAAATTGACAAAATTATTTATTAAACTGAGGGAACAATTTATTAAATAGAGAAATTATTAAATTGACAAAATTATTTATTAAACTGAGGGAACAATTTATTAAATAGAGAAATTATTAAATTGACAAAATTATTTATTAAACTGAGGGAACAATTTATTAAATAGAGAAATTATTAAATTGACAAAATTATTTATTAAACTGAGGGAACGATTTATTAAATAGTAGTGATTATTTATTCAATTGAGAAAATATTGATTAAATTGACAAAATTATTTATTAAATTGACACAATTATTTACTCTATAAAGGAAATTATTTATAAAACTGAAGAATCAGTTTATTAAAGTGTGCGATTATTTATTAAATTGAGGAAATTATTAAACTGAAGGAAGTATTTATTAAGTTGAGGATATTGCTTATTAAACTGAGGAAACAATTTATTAAATAGAGAAATTATTAAATTGACAAAATTATTTATTGAACTGAGGGAACAATTTATTAAATGTAGCAATTATTTATTAAATTGAGGAAATAATTTATTAAACTGAAGAAAGTATTTATTAAGTTGAGGATATTGCTTATTCAACTGAGGAAACAATTTATTAAATAGAGAAATTATTAAATTGACAAAATTATGTATTAAACTGAGGGAACAATTTATTAAATAGAGAAATTATTAAATTGACAAAATTATTTATTAAACTGAGGGAACAATTTATTAAATAGAGAAATTATTAAATTAACAAAATTATGTATTTAACTGAGGAAACAATTTGTTAAATAGAGAAATTATTAAATTGACAAAATTATGTATTTAACTGAGGAAACAATTTATTAAATAGAGAAATTATTAAATTGACAAAATTATTTATTAAACTGAGGGAACAATTTATTAAATAGAGAAATTATTAAATTAACAAAATTATGTATTTAACTGAGGAAACAATTTGTTAAATAGAGAAATTATTAAATTGACAAAATTATGTATTTAACTGAGGGAACGATTTATTAAATTGAGGGAATGAATTAATAAACTGAGAAGCTGAATGATTTATTAAATTGAGGGAAGGCAGGTTATAAGACTTTAGGATTGTTGTCCAGTGACAGATTCAGTATAGGGCAGTGAGACAGCGCCTCTAGTGGCCAGTCTGGGTGACTGTCTTAAGGACACAGCAGCGTTAGTTAGAGCTACGACCTACGACTTTTCTTCAGCTTCAGAAAGTGGGTCAGATTATTATACCTCAAAAAATCAGTCAGAGAGCAACGAGTGTGGAAACGGCCCAGCTCAGTCTGCGCGGGTAGGTCGGACTGTCTTGTGTGAGACTCTGGGCTTCTTGGGCTTCTTCTACCCCCCAGCTTAGACCCGAGCCAAACGGTGTCCCCTTCCATTAAGGGCTGACATTAGGTCTCAGGGCGAGAGGAGCTGACTCCAGAGCTGCTTATCTTCACGTGTATTATTATTATTAATAATAATTAGGATATGTAGAAGGTGTGAGTGGCCTGAGTTGTGCTCCTTTTTGTCTCCTCAGGAGTGAGGTTTGTGTTTAGTCTGGGGAGGAAGCATGTGTCGATAAGAGCAGTCAGTGGAACTCCATTTCTCACGATTATCATTTTTTCCTGATTATTTTTATCGATTTTCTCCTCGTAAACACCAAGAAGGAGCCATTTCTCATCAATTCCTGACAGACTTCTGACGAGCAAAGACGTCATGCTTCTGAAGGAGTACCGCATATGCATGCCTCTGACGGTGGAAGAGGTAAGATGCTCCTTTATCTCTTTCAGAAGTAAATGGACGCCTGAGTGAACGGGATTAATGGGACTGTGTCTCATGGAAGAGCATCTTTCACAGCGCTAAAGCTGAAGTTATAACTCAGCCAGCGCTGGCTCTTGATTTATGGACTGCTGACTGAGGGGGGGCTGTAGCCTGAGGCTGAACCCCCCTGAGGCAGAACTGACTGGTGTGAGGCTGATACTGAACTCCTGAACTATTGAACTAACGTCTCTAATGTTTACAGATAGAAACGATTCCCTCATTTAAACCATTTCTTCCCTTCAATAAATCGTTCCCTCAGTTTAGAGGGGAGGCTTTAGTTCAATCCAGGGAACGATTTATTACATTGAAGAATACATTTATTAAACTAGGACTGTGACTTTTTTAAACTGAAGAAATGATTTATTAAATTGAGGGAATGATATATTAAATTAAGCAAATGATTTATTAAATTAAGCAAATGATTTATTAAATTGAGGGAATGATTTATTAAATTGAGGGACGATTTTCTAAATTCAATAAAAGACTTATTTAACTAAGGCTGTGACTTTTTTAAACTGAATAAATGATTTATTAAATTGAGCAAATGATTTATTAAATTGAGGGAATGATTTATTAAATTCAATAAACGACTTATTAAACTAAGGCTGTGACTTTTGTAAACTGACCAAATGATTTATTAAATTGAGGGAATGATTTATTAAATTCAATAAAAGACTTATTAAACTAAGGCTGTGACTTTTGTAAACTGACCAAATGATTTATTAAATTGAGGGAATGATTTATTAAATTCAATAAACGACTTATTAAACTAAGGCTGTGACTTTTTTAAACTGAAGAAATGATTTATTAAATTGAGGGAATTATTTATTAAATTGAGGGAATGATTTATTACATTACTGACTTATTAAATGGAAGGAACAATTTCCTAAACTGAGGCATTTATTACATTGAGGAAATGATCTATTAAATAGAGAGAACTAGAAGTTATTACAAAGAGTGATTCATTTATTACATTTGATGAACAGATTGTATAAATAAGGAAATGGTTAATTAAATCAAGGGAATGTTTTATTAAATTGAAGAAAAAAATTATTAAACTGAGGCTGTGACTTTTTTAAACTGAAAAAAGGATTTATTAAATTGAGCGAACAATTTATTACATTGAGGGAATGATTTATTAAATTAAAGAAAAGACTTATTAAACTGAAGGAACTATTTCCTAAACTGAGGCATTTATTAAATTGAGGAAACGATTTATGAGGGAAGTCATTAAAAAGAGTGAATGATTTAATACATTTGAGGAACATACTGTATAAATGAGGAAATGGTTAATTAAATCAAGGGAATGGTTTATTAAATTGAGGAAACAATTTATTTAATTGTTTAAATTAATTTATTAAATTCATAAAACTACTAAATCAAGGGAACAAGGTATTAAATAGAGTGAATGATTTATTACATTTGAGGAACAAATGAGGAAACAGTTTATTAAATCAAGGGAATGGTTTATTAAATTCAGGAATTGATTTATTAATTTGAAGACATTTTAATTAAATTAAGGAAATATATTTTATATATATTTTTTTACTGAAGAAACAGTTTCTTAAATTGAGCGAATGATTTATTCAATTGAGGAAAATATTTATTACATTTAAAAATGAAATATTTATTACATTTGAGGAAGAGATTGTACAAATGAGGAAACTATTTATTTATGAATTAATTTAATGTGAAAATGGAAACATTCTGACTAACTGGGGTTGCGGTGTCAACAAAGCAATGACAGGCAACAGTACAAACATTTGTAGACACCTGCTCATCTAATGTTTCTTTCAAGTCTATCTTCTGGAATGGCTTTCCACTAGATTTTGAACATGGCCGTGATAACCTGATTGCATTCAGATCATCAGTGAGGTCAGGAATCAGATGGTTCTGGATCATAAATGCCACTCAAATGCATCCTTAAGGTATTGGATGGAGGTCCATCCCACCACAGAACACATGTCCACTGCTTCATTGTTTTCCATTGTATTGTTAGTGTTTTCCTATGAGAGATAATGCAAACTTCAGGCGTCAGGCAGCATATTCAAAACCATTTACATCCAGCTGCAGGAAGTGTTGCAGTTAGACTGTTGCATTTAGAGTGCCTTCTTGTGTGATTTCTTCAGTACAGGATTGGTCAGCTGTACACCATCAGCAAGCACAGTCATCAGGAGAGCGACACCGGTGAAGGAGTCGAGGTGCTGCAGAACGAAGCCCACTGTGACCCCAAATACGGCCAAGGCCACTTCAGTGAAAAACGACTGCATCTGGCGAGGTACTGTTCTTAAGAAACATGCACTGTGTGTCCATAGGTTTGCAGACACCTTTACATCCAAAAAGTGTACTTTCAGAATCATGGGTATTAATGGGGAGTTTGTCATCTCTTTGCTGAAGTTACAGCCTCTAATACTCTGGAAAGACTTTGCATGTAATGTTTGAACACTGATGTTGGACAGTTGGACTGTATTCAGCCACAGGAGCATTAGTGAGGTCAGATTCTGATGTTCTGATGTTGGATGATTTGTTGTGGATCACCAAAACTTTCAGTGGTGCTCTATCACTGAAGAGAAAATGTGGCCCAGAGGCATTGGGTGATGCAACAGGAC
Source organism: Salminus brasiliensis (assembly GCF_030463535.1). NCBI lineage: Eukaryota > Metazoa > Chordata > Actinopteri > Characiformes > Bryconidae > Salminus > Salminus brasiliensis. The sequence continues at coordinate 5,401,741 of NC_132889.1, read as the reverse complement.
AATGACCCAAAGCACACAAGTAGACCAATGTAGACCAAGAATGGTTGAAAATGAAGAAGATTTGTGTTTGAGAATGATGGAGTCAGAGTCCTGACCTTAGCCCTAGTGAGATGTTGTAGCATGACATGAAGATGGCTGTGCATGCAAGGCATTCAGAATTTGAAGGGGCCAAAATTCCTCCCCAATGTCATAAAAATCTTATCTGTAGCTACAGGAAATGTGGTGGAGGTGATCTACTGCTGCTTAAAGGGTGACCCACCGGTTATTATCACAGATGTGTAGTAGGAAAGTAGAACTACTTCATTACTGTACTTAAGTACTAAAATACTGTATCTACTGGAGTATTATTGCTTTCTCCTACTTCCACTTTTACTTCACTACACGTTTGGATGAGTTTAATACTTTTACTCTGTTACATTGTTTATGTGCTGCATCGTTACTCGCTACAATTATAAAAATGGTAGGAATCATTTCAGATCCACATCATCACCTCCAGAGCGCTAGATGGCGCTGTCACCGGGTTTGATGAAGCCGCCTCAACGCTCGCATGCTGCCGTTCTTCCTTACACTCCACTGCTGCAGTGAGGACACTAACGCTAGAGCTCTGTTAGTTTATCTCCAGATGGAAGAAGAAGAACCACCAGAAGAACCACCTCCATCTTCACCTCCTTCAAATACTCGTATGTGTCCGAATGGCCTGAGATCTTTCAGCTGTAGTTGAGTTTATAGAGAGTGAAGCTCAGGGGTTTGAGCTGGTTTTACAGATGAAACTCTTGTATATGGCAGGTTGAGTCAGTTCTGTTCAGCCTTTCTTTTGGGCGAGTTTGTTTAGAGAGTTAACTGAAGACTCTATGGACATGTACTCTGTCTTGTAGTAAAGCAGTAAATTTGAGAATAAACTACTTGCAAAACTTTACAAAAAATGATGAATACTTTAGTATTTCCACTTAAGTCTGGAGCTTAAAGACAATTCTACTTCTACTCAAGTCACTTTTTTGATAGAGCACTTGTGCTTTTACTCAAGTCTGGTGCTCTAGTACTTTATACATGTCTGGTTATTATATTAAATAACATTTTATAGGGTCACTTACTTTTTCTAGCCTGCATTTACTCGATGTGCTCAATGAAAGACTCCACCATTCCAAAACTCAAATCTTCTTCTTTTTCAATCATTGTTTAGTTGGTTTACTTGTGTGCTTTGGGTCATCGTCCTGTTGCATCACCCAACGTCTCTGGGCCACAGCAATTCTCTTCAGCGATACTGTCAGAATCTGACAGTACAGCTAATGTAGTAACTAGGGATGCATCGATCCGATAGTAGGATTGGATATCAGTCCCGATATTAACAACATTAGCTGGATCGCGTATCGGATAATTAGGCCGATTCATGGATCCGATCCTATCACTTTAATTTGTTGGTGTGTAACTGCACTAAATGTGCAAATAAATAAATGACAAATGGCAATTTAGTACATTTATGTCTATGTGTTAATTTGTTATATTATATAAAGTAATGTTTTAGTCAATCCTGATGCCTTTAGTCTCTCCCACATGGTGAGGTATACGGTTTATTAATTCAGCAATGGTATTGAACTGGTATTGGGTATCGACCGATATGCAGTTTATGTATCGTATCAGAACTAAAGCAGCCGGATCAGTGCATCCTTAGCAGTAACCACATTTTAATAATCAATTCAGAAATCCAGGTACTTCCGAAATGTTTACAACTGCATCTAGACATGTCTGAAACACCTCTACCCTGGGTCAGATATAAGGGTAAGGGTGGGGAGAAAGCTGCTATGTAAGTAAAATATCATTATAATATTAATCATTTAAAAGGTCAGTAGTCATCACAACAGCTCCAAATGTGCCGATGATGTTCTCTGGAAGCGGGATTATGGCAATGGCCTTTCGTTAACTAGTCTGAGGCCCGATTCTTCTGTTCAGAACGTCCAACAAAAGAAAGTTCACTCGTTCCTATGGGGCGCTAAATCCGTTTAGTCTTGCAGTCATGGCAATTAGACCTCCTAAAAAGAGCTGCAGCCATTAGCCAAGGACAAGGAAAGTTCTCACAGCAATTGGCTTCATAAATGAGCATAAAAATTGGGTTTGTGTTCACGAAGAGCAGAGGGTGTTCTGTGGGGGAGGAAGGGGGGTTGGTTTGCATACAACCCTATGAAATGGAAATATCAATTCCCTTGTCTGCTTACAATCAGCATTGACTGAAATATCTTCAAGGAGTGTTTTTCTTTTCTTTTTTTTCTTCTTGTACTCCACCCACTCAACTCTCAACTCAAAGTGTAGCAAAATTTGAATCGTGATGTCTCTGTTGCCAGGCAACCTCCTCGGACGTTTTGTTTTAGTTATGTTCATCAGCTATGAAAGCATACGAACCGAATCTCGACGCTGGGGCTATTTTTACTCGGCCCTTCCACGTGAGCGTACAGTGTGTAACGAACTGTACCGTTAATAACTGCCTACTGCCGCCTCTCTCTCTCTCTCTATCTCTCTCTATCTCTATCTTTCAGAAAGAGAGAGACACATTACTTAGAAGAGACTGACGGAGAGAATGAGATATTTTAATCTTGCACGCAGTGAATTAGTTGTGACTTGTCATGAAATATGTATTTTCCGCAGCCTGTCTGGATCTGGTGCAGCCAACAGTGAGCCAGAAGAGCCAGTGGTTTGAATCTTGCATCTCTGTGTTGTTGTTATTCTGTGTGTGTGTGTGTGTGTGTGTGTATTATTTGGCTGTCTGGGTTTTTTAAGGTCAGCCCCATGTCGTTTTTCATCGCCGTTCCTTTTCTTTCGAATGGGAAGAATCACTGGAGCAGTCACTGAGCTCGTGAGTCATTGCGGCCAGATCCTCGGGATTGGCAGTGAAACTGTGAAACGAACGAAATTAGATTTTAGAATTGGGTCAGTGGCAGCCCTCTCTCAAGACTGCATATTGAATAAGGCCTCTACATCACACTCGGCGACCCCAGCCGTACATGCTGTACGATGGTGGGTAGCAACGAGATTTCATTTCCTCGGTTGCATGTACTTAAGTATAATCTTGATGGATTTGTTCTTTTGGTTTCAAATAGGCTGGAAGTCAAAAAGAATAGCTCCAACCCTGTACCCTAGGGTACCTTTAAGAAGGCATACAGCATATGCCATAAGGCAAGCAGATTTCTCCACCGCTTTCTCTCCTGAGAGGCCACCCATGTTCTCCTCCAGTCCCTTGACTGCTGCAAGTCCTGAGATAACCCTGGCAACTGATCCAGAATACAGCGGCTTGACTCGTCTTCAATCTTCATAAGTTCGGCCATGTATTTCCACTGCTGCATTCTCTACACTGGCTTCCTGTAGCTGCTGTCCATCAGATTCAAAACCCTGATGCTGGCCTGCAAAGCCAAAAATGGACCAGCACCTCCATCATACCTGAAGGTCAGAACATGATCCGTACCTACACCCCTTTCGAACTTCAGGATGGCTCAAGTTCACCCACCATCTCTCAACATTCAGAGAATTTGACCCTTGCACTCTCGAGAGGCCACCCAGGTGCTTGCTCGGCCTTTTCCATTCTCAAGACTCGACTAATGCAACTCCCTCTTGGCTGGTCTTCCAAGCTGCACCATCAAGCCCTTGCAACCACTCCAGAAGACAGCAGCTCAACTTGTCCTAAGTCTTCCAAAGTTTAGCCAAGCCACTTTACCTTTACTGTGTGCCCTTCACTGGCATCAGATTCAAAACCCTGATGCTGGCCTGCAAAGCCAAAAATGCACCAAACCCTTCATACCTGATGGCAGTGGTCAGAGCCCTTTGTGCTTCAAATATGGCTTAGCTTAACCCACCATCCCTCAAGATGTATGGAAGACATCAAGATGTATGGAAACACCTAGACTTTTCTGTGCCCTGGAGCTCAGAGAGAGTAAGGCCAATCCAGCGATCTTGAACTCCATGACTTTGGTGTTGGACTGGCTGTAGAGTTTGGGGATCACTGGGCCAGTAAAATATCTTGGAGATAGGGCGTTGCTGTATCTCAGCTTCAAAGTAGCACAACATAGCGTGAAATCCCTCATTCTCATTGCTGCCAACCAGAGCCAGGGTGCTTCCTTATGCTAGCTTTTAATGCAGAGGGTGCCAGTCGGATTTATTGCTCATTCATCTTGTGTCCCCGTAATCAATACAAATTTTGGACATCAATTTTTGACATCAATTGTAGTCATAGTGATGCACCTACTAATCACAGGAGGACCTAAGGGCCCACCAGTGTATTTCAATATGCCGTGAGGTAGCAAAATAACCACAGCTTGGCAGTTTGCTGCTGAATTTCTCAACAACTGCAACTGAAAGTGCCCTCAGTGCCCGTCAGCTCGGACTAATTGGTGGCAGGTTGGTAGGTCCCCTGCCAGGGATTAGCCCGGCTGTTAATTGGTGATAAGTTGGGTCGATCAGTAGTAGTTGTTTGCTTGTTCAGGGCTGTCCCGTGGAGCTGGATGGTGCTGTTGGCAGTGCTGTCATGCCTTATCATCTAGCAGATTGGCCAGGAGGGGTCGAGTCGGACACTGCGAGGAGCGTAATTGGATTTTTCCTTTGCCAGCGCACAACTTCGCTGCCGACAATGAATCTTTTGTGTCTGGCCTGCAGCTAGAATGACAAAATTGGTGGGGTTTCCTGCGGTGGACAATTTTTGGTCTGCTTGTGCTGGACCGGATTGTTTTATTCAGGTTCCTCTACTCTCAGCCGCTTTATTACAACTCTCCCACCATCTGCTCTATAAATGTACCAACGTCTCAATAAGAATCGTGTTACAGCGATGTGTGTATGTGTGTGCTATATTCAGTGCCAGGGACACACGCTAGCTTGGGGAGATTACTGCTGTGGTGTTGCTTTCAGGAAGCGTTATGTGTGAAGTAATACTAAGAATGCTGTCTCTTTTTTTTCTGCCAACCCCCCCCCCCCCTCTTTATCTGAATGTTGGTGTTGTTAAAAATACAGTACAGTACTGTATTGTCAAACATCATACAATACAACACAGCGGCAGATACGATTGCATAACAATAATGTGTTGTGATATTTTACAGTAAGCTTCCGAGCTGGGCCCGTACCTTCGTCCCGCGTATTTTCTACATCACAGAAAAGGCCAGGAATTACTACCCTTACACTGTAACAGGTGAGCATCATTCCTTGGCAGTATGACGAAGCAAGTCCTAGGGGGGGTTTCCCAAAGTCTTCATAATACTAAGTACTTTTTTCATAAGAAGGCTTGAATGAGGCTGAATGAGTGTTTCCAAGATCCTTCCACAAACTATGTACACTCGCTTGCAAGGTTGACTAACCTGATCTATTCATTACACAAGTACTCTTCTAGGTGAGTTTTGCCCAAAGTTCAGCACCCAAAAACCAGAGGGCACTAATTTATTGTATTTTTTAATTATTATTCATACAGTAGATGAATAAGACTGTAGTCCATCAGTTAGTTTCTCTGCACACTTTGTTAGCATTATTTCAACTTGTTTTTCAATGCTTAGGACCCCACAGGACTGACCACCACAGAGCAGGTAGTATTTGGGTGATGGGTCATTCTCAGCACTGCAGTGACACTCCAGATAAGAGTGGAGCAGACACAGCAGTGCTGCTGGAGTGCTTAAACACCTCAACGTGACTGCTGAGAACAGTCCACCAACCAGACATATCCACAGAACAGTGCAGCGTCCTGTGAGCACTGATGAAGGACTAGAGGATGACCAACACAACAGATATCTGACTTTACATCTGAAAGATGGACCAACGAGCTAGGAGTGTCTAATAGTGAGGGGACAGGAGTGGACAGGGAGGGGACACAGTGTTTAAACCCTCCAGCAGCACTGCTGCGTCTGATCCAACACACATTACTAACACACTCTACCACCATGTCAGTCAGTGTCACTGCAGTGCTGAGAATGACTGACCCGCCACCCCAATATCACCTGCTCTGTGGTGGTCCTGTGAGGTCCTGATCATTGAAGAGCTTGAAGTTTCATTGAAGTTTGTTATTTACTAAGGTTGATCACTTTTTGGGAAACTCACCCGGATCATCAGTTCTGTTTATGTAATGGGGTTATGTAATCTTTTTAGCTAATTAAAGGTGTTCTGTTTCTTTCTGTCCCATCCTCTGTCCGCTGTTGGATGATCCCATATCAAGAATATACAGTAAGTAAGTTATAAAATCTGAATGTAGGCATAAGGAGGTAAATATGTACTTTTTTTACATTTGCTAGCATGAACTGGTCGTCAAACATCACCGTAGCTCATTGACTCCTCGACTACCAGCAGAAAAGCAACACATTAGAACCCCTCTATAGTACCCAGCAGCAGGTGCAGAGAGGGAAGAGGTCCTCATTGAGTGAGGAGGCCCTTACTAGACAAAGAAAATTGTATACAGTATCAGTCAAAAGTTTGGACACATCTTTTCATTCAATATTTTTATTTTCTTATATTTTTCCTACATAAGGAATCATCTAGTAAATTAAAAAAGTGTCAAACAAACCAAAATACTCTGTGAAGCAGTTAGGTGGGCTATTATCTGGAGTGCTGTTAACTTGCGGTTTCTGAGGCTGCTAATTCTGATGAACTTCTCCTGTGCAGTAGATGTAACTCGTGGTCTTCCTTTCCTGGGGTGGTCCCGATGAGTGCCAGGTTCATCGTAACATTTGATGGTCTTTGCGACTGCACAAGTTCTTGAAATGTTTCGTATTGAATGACCTTCATTTCTTAAGTAATGATGTACTGTCGTTTTTCTTTAGATCTTCTTAGTTGAGTAGCTCTTGCCATAATATGGATTAGAACATTCCTCAAATAGGGCTAATTACTGTATACCAACTCTGCCTCTTCACAACACAACTGATGAACTCAAAAACATTAAGAGGGCGAGAATTCCAAGTTATTAACTCTTGACAAGCACAGCTGTTAACTGAAAGTGACTAGCTCATAAAGCTGACTGAAAAAATGCCAAGTCATCTTAGCAAGAGGTGCCTACATTAAAGAATCTAAAATATAAAACATTTTCTGTTTTTGTTTACTAAATAATTCCATATGTTTTTCTTCATAATATTAATCTACAATGCAGACAATTTTAGAATAATGAAAAGCCACAGAATTTAAGGTACTGTATATGTGGATATGCAGCTACTGTTGCTAACTGCTATCCTTAAAAAACTAAGCACTTCATGTTATTGGTGTAACAGAGCTGTTTCACTCAATCCATTACCCAGCTTGCATTGCACATATACGTCTTACAATTCTGAATCCCCCAAGGATGTGCAACTGCAGGTGGGCTGGCTTCAACTTTCAAGTTTCATCAGCGTGAAGCTGCCCAGAACTCCAGCCCACGTTTCTTAAGATTCCTCTTCCTTGCTTCAGCCCAAAGCGAGCGTAGTTCGCATTTTGCAAAAATTTGGTGCACAAGCAGGTCAAGCTTATACATAAAGGGTCAAAACTACACATACACCCACTTAGATTATCGAATCAGTGGTGTCAGACGTTCCAAAATTACTGTAAGAACTGTTAAGCATGGTGGCGGTAGTATCATGCTCTGGGGCTGTTTTGATGACAGTGGACTGATGAAGGGCTATGTTAGTTCCCTTCTTGATCTACCCTCAGGTCAAGATCAAGAAGAGCTTTGTTGTCATGCCAACCATATACAGTAGCGGGGATTCCTCCAGGGGCTTGGTGTACATTGTTTAATCAACAATGAAACTGCAGCACCATGCTAGGCTCCTGTACAGTAAGCACACCGCAGTGACGAACTCAGCTCCAGGCCCAATAAACATACAGTACAATAAATACATAGGACAGGACAGTGTGAGACGGACAGTGAAATACATTGCTTGAGTGTCTGTAAAAGTGAGACGTAGATAGTAGCGAGGCTTGTGTGCTATGATCACTTTGGCTGATTTGAACTTTACATCCCACAGTGTTCATTCTTACCCAAGTTTTCCGTCCACATTGAGACGAAATATGAGGACAACTGTGGAACAAATGAGAATGTGAGTGGCCGCACTGATTGCTGGTGAGAAATGCATTCATATATTTAAAAAAACAAAATTTTACACATTATTTCCCTTTATTATTTCTTACTGTAGATCTTCAGAGTGGAGAAGCAGAAGCGTGAAGTAGAAGTGGACTTTGTGGACATTGCCTACGATGACGTCCCGGAGAGGCATTATAAAATTACAGAGGTGCTTTTCTGATTTTACTTCCATACACAACGACCTCTATTCCACCCTTTCAACCATTCTACCCTTGTCTCGGCTAATGCTAGCGAGACGTTGAGACCAGAATCACCTGGCTGATTGACTAGGATGACCAGCAAGACCAAGCTGGTCGACCAGCATCACCAAGCTGAATGACCAGCAGGACCAAGCATGACCAAAATCAAATGCAACATACAATATGCTGGTCAAGGGCTGGTCAAGACAGCTAGCTTAGTAGCATAGAGTATGTTTTTGTGTGGATGACCAGCTTTTCAACCACCTTGACCACCAAAAAGCAGCTTAGACCATCCCAAACCAGCTGTTCTTGAGCTGGATTTTTTCAGCAGGGAAGTCGAAACCAGTCGCACCTCGCAAATATGCCAACTTGACTTTTATTTTAATTCTAGTGGCCCGAAGTAGAAAATTGTAGTGGAAGAGAAGAGTTCAGGGTTGTTGACTGAAAGATCAAGAAGAGCTTTGTCATCCTGCCAATCATATGAAGCAAACAGTGGAACATGATAAAAAATAACCTTGGCCTCTGTGCAACAAATTATTTCAATGATTAAAATGTTCAGTGTTTGGCAAGTTAACTGAGTCTATGCCTACGCTGTTTTCCAACTGTACCGTAGACCTCGTGGACCACCATGGTCTTGGTCATGGGCAAATTTTTGACAGATGGAGAGTTCTGAGTCCACCCCGTCATTTTAAGCGCATTTTAAATAGTGATTTGTTGATTTGACTGACACTGAGCTGAAGGATGTTTGACATATTTAAGATGGTTGTAAATCATGTTGATGGGTCTCTCACTCACAAGACGACCCCTCGTGTCAGTTAAGAATTCGGTGCCTTGCAGGTTAGAGGTGCGGTTAACCTGCCTGACAAATATGACCTCAAGACGTTTTCATGGTACATCATTTGTATAATGATCTTTATTTGATTAAAAACTATGACTTTTTAAATTCTACATTTGTAAAGATAAAAGCTTGGATGACATAATGGGCTAGGATCCCATGGGTTATGTGTTACTATGGAGTTATTATAGACTGGGGAATGAGATTTCCACACATTCTTCCTTGCTAAAGGATTCTGTAAAATTCTTGGGTTGTCTTGCTGCTTTGCTACCACAGATCTATCCAATGATCAATTGATGGTCGATGATGTTTAGGTCAGGGAGCTGGGAGGGCCATGGCAGAACCTCCAGCCTGCGCCTCTTGGGGTAGTCCGTTGTGGATTTTGAGGTGTGTTTAGGATTGTTGTTTGCCTTCCTCTTTTTTATCTTCATCCTTTTTTTTTTTACAGATGGCATGATGTTTGTTTGCATTCATAATTTGCTGATAATTAATTTACCACTGAAATGTCACCTGTGCCACTGGCTGCGGAACAAGCCCACGGCACAATGAATTCACCCCATAACAGTTGGAGAGGTCTTCTTCTCAATCATACCTTTTCTTGTGTGGCCAAAAAGTTCTTGATCTTCAAAAACTTCATCAGTCCACAGACCTTGTTTCCAAAATGCATCAGGCTTGTGAAGATGTCCCTCTGGACAGTCCGGTGCTTAATGTTGTAGTAAGGACACAGGTCACCTGGCCTTTCCGTGGAGGATTGTGAACAAGTCATAGTCCTACATAGTGACATTTTCCCTTTGCCACTGGCTGCAACACAAGTCCAAAGCATGATCCATCCACCCCCATGCTTAACAGTTGGAGGTTGTTTTTTGTAATTGTTTAGAGGCTATCTATAAATGTGCTTATTATACATGTAGTTGTTCAGTTCTCTAATACTAATGATATCCATGATTTATTTAAGAAATTGTCTATAAAAATAATATATATTCGAATTGTTGAGTTCAGTATGGCAGGCAATGTGATAATAAGAGCAGATGATCTGCTCACTTGGTTAAAAAACATCTCTTGTATCTTCTTTTCCTTCAGGATTTGAAACACTTCTCCTCCATGAAGACAGGAAGAGGACCCCTTAAGACAGGCTGGTGGAAAAACAACAGGCCAGTCATGTGCTCATACAAACTGGTGCGGGTCCAATTCGAGGTGTTTGGTCTGCAGAGCAGAGTGGAGCAGTATATCCACAAAGTAGGTACACCTGAAACGTCACAGCATAGTAAGTCATATTAAGGACCATTCAGAATTCAACATAGGTTCCAGTTTTAAAGTTTTTTAATAGTTTTATAAGGCAAAAACTGTGTTTACATCTTGTCCCTATCACTAGGTATCCTCATGATGATAGAAAAACATGACAGTGTTACACAAGTGAGGACATTTTGCTGGTCAACAAATTAACAAAATCAACATGCACTGTTTGGGACGTCCAGAATGTCCTAGTATTGCATACATGGACCCTCAAAACAGCTTCGGTTCTTCATGGCATGGATTCCACAAGATGTTGAAAATACCACTTTTAGATTCTGGTCCATGTTGACATGCTTGCAGCGAATGCAGCAAATCTCCCGTTCTACCACATCCCAAACGTTGTTCTCTTGGATTTGGTGACTGTGAAGACCACTGAAGAACACTGAACTCATTGTCATGTTAACGAAACCACCTTTGCTTTGTGACATGGTGCATTATCATGCTGAAAGTAGCCAATAGAATATTCCCCACACCATTACACTATTTCTTACCCTACAATCTGTGTGCTTCAGCAGAAATCCAGGTTCACCAGACCAGGCTATGTTTGGCCAGGGTATGTGAGGCCCACTGCAGCCTCAGCTTTCTGGTAATGGCTGACAGAAGTGGAACCCAACATGTTCTTCAGTTGTTGAAGCCCATGAGATTCTGAGAGTGGTTATCATCCGAGTTACTAGAGACTTTCTGTCAGCACCAACCAGCCGGACCATTGTCTGTTGGCCTTTCCCATCAACAAGGTGTTTCCATCTGCAGAACTGACGCTCACTGAATGTTGTTTCTGTAGTACGACATTCTGAGTAATCTCAGAAGATCAGCAGTTCTGGAAGTACTCAAATCAGCTCATCTGGCATTAACAGTCACACCACGCTCAAAATCCTTGAGAGAAGCTCCCTGGACTAAAAAATGAGTCACCTAGTCATGTGCATTTAAGGTGGTAGTAACTTCCAGTAGAATTTTTGGTAGACTGGAATTTTTGCCACTGCTAGTAGACCCGTATGACCGTACGCTTCGTTACATCTGCAAATTCAGCAGCTACTTTATTCACACTATGGTCTTTCGCACATGCCCAGTTGCAATCACTCCTTTTGCCATTCATTAACATCTGCTTTGCGACCCGTTTTCCACACATCCAATGAGACATTCACTGCAACTCTTCTCAAAGTATGAGGCCCATCAAAAAAACTGATCATCCTCGTGCAACGCCATCTGCAGGAGACTGAAGTTACTACCGTGCATATTAGGAGTTGTCTATATTGAGAGTGTTTTCATACCCCATCAAACCCTCTTCATTTAAAGTGAGAAACATTTGCTTTTCCACAATCTAGGCCCTTTATCATAATAGTAACAATATAGTCCCGCGTTTCAGAAGATCCTACACTCCTTGAGTTGTGGCGAATGTAAAGCTTGCAATCAGAACACTTAAACTATGTCTGTTTATCACAGCTGTGATATGAAAGGGTGATGAGTTTCATAACATACCCCCATTAAGCAGCGCATCAGCAGTTGCATAAAGAGCCAGCACTCTAATCTGCGTATGCTCGCGGGTTCTGTTAGCGCGCTAAATGTTTCCCCTGAGCCCTCCGCCTTTCACGCCACCACTTTCGCAGGTTGGCAGACCATATTTACGAGCTCCAGTGTCTCTGAGCATAATGGCTGTCGGACCGCTGCACACCAGCTGGGTGGCAAAGGTAAAGATGCCATTCCCATGCAGGCTCCCGACCATCCGAGCTGCCGGGGTGATTGATGACCGCCCATTCCGTTTTCCGCACCGGCTGCGTTCAGAGCATTTAAATCCCCTCTTTGACAGTGCAGGAGAGTTCCTCAAATGCAAAAAAAGGGCTTCTGGACGAACTGTTTGAAGCAGCCTGGCTCGTTTGAAACTTTTTGAGAGCCGCTGACCCTCGAGAATCGCCTCATGGTTTTTCTGTCACCCAGAGCGTTTTGATCAGCGCTTTGAAGGCTGGCAGCCACGGCGGCCCGTAATGTCAAGCTAAATGTTTTGCCCTGTCAGTTTATTCTGGTTTAGAAAAGGGGAAAGAAAGAAATAAGCTTATAGAGGCAAAAACATGCATAGCGGGTCTTTTTTGATACTTCTGCGGTACTGTCCGAAAGTCAGGGACCACCTTCATTTGCTTGAAGTGTTCACAATTTGGAAGCCGAATTCCATCTGTGTGTCCAACATAAATGGTGAATATGGCTGTCTTGTCTTGTTTTGGAGTTATGAGACTCCAAAACAAAGACTAAGACACTACATGTTGGTCAAAACTGACCAATAGTCACTCAGGAAATCATATATAGGTGTGTCCACTAAAGTGTGCAGGGCAGGGTGCCTTCAGGACCAGGGTTGAGACAGTGCTCAAGAGGATGAATATTTAACCCCTGGTCTATTTTCAGGCCTGAGCAGACCGAGGAATCTGAAAGTACTCCGGTTAAAGAGTATACATGCACTGAGAAATAGGATTACTGAGCTAAAATCCAGCTCTCGGATTCCTTAATCGGATTTCTAGACCCTACTCTGATCTAAGAAATCGGAGTATGACCACCTGGATGATCAGATAACTGCAGAAATCCGATTATGACCGGATTTTTGAGATGCATGTAAACGCACCCACTGCTGTTGCTTTCACAGGATGCTGGGGATGAAACTGCGATGAATCGCCGTTCTACGGAAGTTAAGCGATATAGGTATAGATTCAGAAAAGGGAAAAAGCACAGCAACCCAGCTAGCCGGCTAATCGCGACTGTGTAAATTGCTTGACCACCCTGGTTCTTGTCTTTGCTCAGGTTATCAGGGACGTGCTGCTGGTGGGCCACCGGCAGGCCTTCGCATGGGTGGACGAGTGGTACTGTAAGTCCTGCTTATTTATTCAGCCGAGTGTAACGCTTGGTGGCTGTGCATCGTTGCAGATTACAGTCAGGTGGATGAGTCAGACGTTTCTGGAGCTTTTTTGTAGACGAAAGCACCGCGGCTTTCGAGCAGCTTTCGAGCAGCTCCGAAAGCGGAATGTTTCACTGGGAAGAGGGAGGATTAAGATACGGTTTGTTTTGCTGTCGACTGGGGCATTGGGTTTAGAGGCTGCCTGAGCGTGTTTTCATGCTGTTCTGTTGAAATCACGCTGCCTCGCTGTTGCGTTGCGTGATCCAGTGCTTGGCTGTTCTGAGAGGCGCTCGCATCCCCTGCTAAACTGTTAGCGTTTGTCTTTGACTCACGTCACACCCTGCTGTGTCTGCTGCTTGTGTGTTGGGGAGGGAATTCTGTCTGGGCTTGAAGCAAGACGGATGATGTAGAGGGATTCTTATTTATTTATTTTTTTTGCTTTCTGGTTTGTTTTTCTCAGATTTACTCCATAACACAACCCACTGAGTCATGAGAGCGGCTGTGAATTCTCACTTGCATCCTCAGAAAGCTGTGGGGGTTTTTGTTTTTGTTTTTTTTTTTGTCTCACGCATTCTACATTAAGGAAATATGCAGTCAAAACGCCATTAATGATTAATGAGCTCCATCTCTGGTGTCCCAGGAATGTACAGTTGGTGTCTGAATAGATTTCAAAGATGGTGGGTAGCAGTGTGTATACACAGATGAGCCTAAACATACTGGTATTATATCACAGATGAAGCGAATTAAGTTGAATATCTTGGAAACAACAACAAAAAAAAGCCCATATCAAGGTCTCACAGTCAAAACAGTCAGATTTGGTAGTAGCTATGTTGGATGAAAGAGAAATAGGCAGGTGTGAAGACCTTAACGTCTTTGACAAGGACCAAGGCAAATGAGTAGGTGGCCGTCTTTGAAATGTTAAGGCAGGAAATTTCCAAATCCAAGCTCTGGATTCAGCTGCAGATGCATTTTTTAATGTAAAATTCTTAAATGACGTAGTTTTTTACACTAATTAGCAACTTGTTCTTTCAGTTCTTTGATGATCACCTCTGAAGCATCGAATCGTGTTGACTATCATCGGCAGAATCCAGTTACACCGTCTTATTGCCGAGGCCTACAGCATATTCCACCGTGGAATTATTATTATTACCATAAACCATAAACCATCATTACCTTCATTATTTTTACCATCACTACTATGATTGTATTAGTTCTATTATGATTAGATCAGCACATCTGAGCAGAACAACAGTCTTATGCTGTGGTTCGGTGGCTTTTATCAATAATTTATAAATAGTTCTGATCAGAGGAGGATGGGTCGGATCCCTTTTGTGAGTCTTGGTTCCTCCCAAGGTTTCTTCCTCCAGCTCTGAGGGAGTTTTTCCTTGCCACTGTAGTGAGCTGTTGGCTTGTTCACTGGGGGTATTAGGTTTTAACGTTTTGTAGATAAATTTGATTTGGTTTGAAAATATTAATGAAGACATGCATAAATTAATGTGTCTGTGATGATTAACTAAATGTAAGTAGCTTCACTGTGATATGCCAGTGTTTTAATTAGATACATTTTTAATAAGAAGAAAAAGAAGCTAACATCAGGAAAAGTAGTTAGCTTCTAGCTAATATCAGCTAGAGTCATTAACATCTAGCAAACATCACTTAGAAACATTTACATCAAGCTAACATCAGGAAAAGTAGTTAGCTTCTAGCTAACATCAGCTAGAGTCGTTAACATCTAGCAAACATCACCTAGAGACATTTACATCAAGCTAACATCAGGAAAAGTAGTTAGCTTCTAGCTAACATCAGCTAGAGTCGTTAACATCTAGCAAACATCACCTAGAGACGTTAACATCTAGCAAACATTAGAAGGAGCGGTTGTCATCTAGCTAACATAAGTGAGGGTAGGTAACATCTAATTGACATCAGCTAGAGTGGTTAACATCCAGCTAACATAAGTTAGAATAGTTAACATCTAGCTTACAGGTAACATTTAGCTAACATCAACTAGTGTAGTTAACATTTAGATGAACTGGAGTAGATAACCAGGGTAGTTAACATCTAACATGAGGTAGACAAACGTTACTTAACATCTAGCTAATATCACCTAGAGATGTTGACATCTAGCTAACATCAGGAAGAGTAGTTAACTTCTAGCTGACGTCAGACATCAGTTAGGGCAGTTAACATCTAACGAACAGTTTGAGTAACTTACTTAACATTTAGCTAACTAAGTTAACATCCAGTTAACAGTTAACATCTAGCTAACAGTTGCAGGACCGTAGTTAACATTTAGCTAACATCAGCTAAAGTTGTTCAAATCTGGCTAACATCAGTGGTTAAGATAACATAACATAACATAAGTTAGAGTAGTTACTACTACTAGTCTACTACATTAACTGGAGTAGATAACATCAAGTAGGGTAGTTAACATCTACCTAACATCAGCTAGAGTAGTTAACATCTACATTAACTGGAGTAGATAACATCAAGTAGGGTAGTTAACATCTACCTAACATCAGCTAGAGTAGTTAACATCTACATTAACTGGAGTAGATAACATCAAGTAGGGCAGTTAACATCTACCTAACATCAGCTAGAGTAGTTAATATCTAGATTAACTGGAGTAGATGACATCAAGTAGGGCAGTTAACATCTACCTAACATCAGCTAGAGTAGTTAACATCTACATTAACTGGCGTAGATAACCAGGGTAGTGAACATCTACCGAACATCTGGTAGACAAACGTTACTTAACATCTACCTAACATCAGCTAGAGTAGTTAACATCTACATTAACTGGAGTAGATAACATCAAGTAGGGTAGTTAACATCTACCTAACATCAGCTAGAGTAGTTAACATCTAGATTAACTGGAGTAGATAACATCAAGTAGGGTAGTTAACATCTACCTAACATCAGCTAGAGTAGTTAACATCTAGATTAACTGGAGTAGATAACATCAAGTAGGGTAGTTAACATCTACCTAACATCAGCTAGAGTAGTTAACATCTAGATTAACTGGAGTAGATAACATCAAGTAGGGTAGTTAACATCTACCTAACATCAGCTAGAGTAGTAAACATCTAGATTAACTGGCATAGATAACCAGGGTAGTGAACATCTACCGAACATCTGGTAGACAAACGTTACTTAACATCTACCTAACATCAGCTAGAGTAGTAGGGATGCTCACCCAGCCCTCAGTAAATCACAGTGATTAGAGGCTCGTGTCAGCATCGCAAACACCAACATAGCCTCGATTAACACACATTATATTGTGCAGCTCTACTGTGTGTGTGTGTGTGTGTGTGTGTGTTTCCCTGCAATCAGACCTGTGCAAAGATAAGAGAAAGAGTATTCCAGACTGCTGCATCGAATTCCCAGAAGACTCTGCTGGACCCGAGCTATGGGCTTGTTTTGGGCTTGTCAACAGATATTTACGAGCGCAAGGTGACGTGGCCGCTTGGCCTGGAGATGGCCCAGTGTCAGGCAGAGGTCTAGCGCTGGCTGGCAGAAGGAAATAGGTCAGGCTGCTTCAAAATAGCTGCGAGGCCAGGAGCAGGGGAATGGCACTGACCTCATAAACGGTAACGCCATGTGGCAGCCGCCTCCTTCCCCAATCGCACTCTGTGATCTTCGTTAAAGCCTGGACTGTAGGGGTGCAAAAACACATTGATCTAAAGGTGGCGGTTCAGCTGCATCAGTGCTGGATTGATTATACAGGAGTGGAATTTGGGGTAGGCAATATGACATTTAGCGTTTTTGTGGTAAATTATATGACAGTGTAATCTTATAGCGTAAATATTATCAGTAAAGACCAGCTGCATTACAAAGAGAGCGTAATCGATTCAATAACCGGTTGGCTTTTTATTTAGTGCAGTGAGTGTAGTGCCATATGTGAATTGTAAATAATAATCATATATTAATATTGCATTGTGGAACTACTGGTTCTTAGTGTCTTAATGAACCTCAGATAAATAATGTTGAGAAGGTATCGCCCTATCTCAAAATGAGGATGGTATTTTAATTTTTTTAAATAAACGAACACTGTTCAAAATTGTCAGCTTGCCAGGTGCGTTTTATTGGGCTGATATGCATCATGAGTGTAGTTCTGATCTGATCATCAGTTCTGATCTGAGTAGCTGGAAACCTAAGGACAGAAAAATAGGTACACAGGTAGACTTTGAGAGAAAGCAAGAGAAAGATATGAACTCAAGGTGAAGTAAATGTTAAGCTAGCTTGTGCAAACAAGGACTATAAAGAATAAACTGACTGCACTACTACAGCCAGCCGTGGCAGAGAGTCCAAGAGAGCATAATTGGCCTATATTTCTATGGCATATCAAAAACTGGACTAAAATTTGGCAGTACCTTCTATTAGCCAAGTTAACAATCACATCATTTGCTCTTTAAAGGGCCAAACTGATGGTCGCCTGTTTAAATAACTTAAAATCAACTAAAGAATCCAATAAAGTACGATGCAACTGCAACAAGGTACAAAAAAAAGGCTACTATTGCTTGTTCGGAGCCAAAATTGGCCAATTCCATTCTTGCCTAAATTCTGCTTGCACCCCTGAATTGCAATCAAATCAAATTGAAATCAGAGATCTGTACCCCCTCACGTGGCTGGGCTTAAACGTTCCAGTCTTTCCTGATTGGACACATGGAAGGGCACAGTCTGTGCCTCCCGGTTGCTATGGGCCTGTGTTTGTTTGTTTGTTAGTCCAAGAGTACGTGTCTGCATATCAGCTTTCAGACGGCTTCCCCAGGCAAGTCCCGGGTGCTGGCATGGCTGAGACGCCTGTGGTCTGCGTAATGGCTTTTTTTTTTTTTTTTTTTGCATGCGGGATTAAAGTTCAGCGAGACTCTGCACTACGCAGATGGATTGCTTGAGCATTGTGTAAAAAATAATTAGCTCATAGCTATTCAGCTCTAGCAGTGGGTGGGAAGACGCTCGGCACGGTTTATGATTGCTGTAGAGAACAATGCAACTCTGAGATGTGTAGAGGTTGGAGTAGATGGAGGATTTTCCTAGTAGTCATTTCTAATGACCTGTAAATGAAAAGCTTCCCCATCAGAAAAAATGAGTTTGACATTTATTATTTGATAGATTACTTACATGCAGTAAGCAGTTAACCCTGTGGACCCTGTAGACTGTTCAGTTCAGTTTTTAGACCTGTTGTTCACTAACATCTATAACTATACAAAAAAAAAGTATATTCAGTTTATACAATAAATGCAGTATAAATGATTCTGTATCTACAATAAATTATTACGTATCTACTAGATATGATTCAGTATCTACAATAAATTATTATGTATCTACTTTAAATTATTCACTATCTACAATAAATTATTATGCATCTACTAGATATGATTCAGTATCTACAATAAATTATGTATCTACTAGATATGATTCAGTATCTACAATAAATTATGCATCTACTAGATATGATTCAGTATGTACAATAAATGATTCTGTACCTATTAGAAATAATTCAGTATTTACAATAAATGATTCTGTATCTACAATAAATGATTCTGTATCTACAATAAATGATTCATGATCTACTAGAAACAATTCACTATCAACAATAAATGATTCATTATCTAGTATACATGATCCAGAGTTGTGGAACTCTGTAATGAAGGTGCTCTATCCAAGACTTTTGGGATGAGAGGGTGTCCAATTCTCTTAGCACTAAATGCAATCAAATCCTCACAGCAAAGCCCCAAAATCCACAGCAAAGCCCCAAATTCAGTATCTACAATAAATGATTCTGTATCTACAATAAATGATTCTGTATCTACTAGAAACAATTCACTATCTACAATAAATGATTCACTATCTGCTAGAAACAAATCAGTATTTACAATAAATGATTCTGTATCTACTAAAAATGATTCATTATCTACTAAAAATGATTCATTGTCTAGTATACATGATCCTGAGTTGTGGAACTCTGTAATGAAGGTGCTCTATCCAAGACTTTTGGGATGAGAGGGTGTCCAATTCTCTTAGCACTAAATGCAATCAAATCCTCACAGCAAAGCCCCAAAATCTAGTAGAAAGTCTTATTCTGTTCTTCGGGACAGTAGAGGCAGTTACTCCAACAAAACCAGGATAAACTCTTTTTAATACCCTTTATTTTAAAGGTGAATGAGCAGGTGTCCCAATACTTGTGTATTGCCACCTACTCGACCAGCAGCTCTGCCCAAGTTATAAAAAGTGTGTCAGCCAGAAGTGCGTCACAATACAGGGTAGCCAGTCATAACGGAGCTCATTTGCATATATATGTCTTAAAGACACAGTAACAAAAAAGCCTGTTTAATTCTCAGGGATGAAAAGAAGGAATTTTAACTGTCGAAAAAAAGAAAAACAGCAGAAATGTCAAATGTGAGCCCTTTAATCTGCCCATCTTATCTGTTTATATCTTTGACTATGAAGAGTATATTCTTAATACTACAGCAATTCATATTTAGAGCTTCTGTAAATGTGTGGAATTCTTCTTCACTGCTATTTAGGACTGATGTGATGCAGAATTGTATAAGGTAGATAGTTAGTTGTTTATTTATTTATTTTTGTCCCAGCAATGTCTGTAGAAGACGTCCGGACATTCGAGAGCCAGATGCAGACGGCCACCAACCAGAAGTTCAGATGCCAAGAGGCCTAATTGCCGCGCCTTAAAACGTAAGGTTCTACGTTCTCCAGTGAGCGCCCTCAGTTGCGGCAGGAATGCGGTGCCAGAGAAATTAGGTTGCACTAAGTGGTGACATGAGGTTCAGATTGATGGTGGAGCCATCTGTTCAGCATTCGTCGAACCGACACTGCCATCCAGTGGAAACAGGCTGAACTTGGGCAAGGCTTTAGAAGTTGTCATACATAATAGATGCCGTCCATTTCATCTACATGCTCTTGGTTATCTCAGTTGGGAACTGAACCATGTGTTTGTTTGTCTGTTTGCTTGCTTGTTGGTTGGTTGGTTGGTTGGTTGGTTTGCTCTCAATACCACAGGCATGGACAGTGGGACTGAAACCGGAATGAAGCAGAAGCAGAAGCCCATCCATATCTAGAGCTCCTCATCCATCCCAGCTTTGCCTTCCACTTGCCTTCCATTGGGGGTCTATGAGCATTTCTCCTCACGGACAATCCAATGGACCCTCCCTTCCGTAGCCAGCTGACGCGCACTGCCTCCGTCTCTCTCTCAGCTCCTCGGCGGCCAAAGGAGTGACTGTGGTGGCGCTCAGCCTTGTTAACACACAATAAAAGAGCGAAACAAGCCACATTGCTGCCGGGTGCATAATGTATGCATTGTGTGACAGTGTTCAATAAGATGATGGATTTGCGACCAATGTTCAGACGAACGCGAGGAATTTTGATACAAAGATGTCTCAGTCTCAGCGTTCAGATGTTTTTTGCTTTTGGGGGGGGGGCAAGGTGACTGCCTGAGGTTCTCAAATGAGGGTCAAATATGAAATTGGAAGTTTTGCGAGCGAAGGAAACATTATTGCATTATTTGGCGTCGCGGCGTCGATGGCTAGCGGAGGTGGAAGTGCGCAAACAAATTCTCATTTAATGTGTTCCTGCCAGGGCCATTAAGGCATTTGTTAGCTTTCACTGTGAACGATAGTCTTGGAGAGAAGTGCCTGGAGGAAGGGGAGGGTGGGTGAGAGAGGATCTCGAGAAATGCATTTCCCTTTTGCCCACTGATTTGAATGTTATTAATTTCATGCCTTGCATGACTGAGCCAGGGAGCTGTTGTGGTGGACAAAGAAGAAATCTAATATTCCAATTTTTATTGGTTTTCCTTCCTCTTTGATATGGTTAAAATGTCATGCTCTATGTTTTACCTTCCTGACAGCCACTTTGAAATCCTGGTATGACAAGAAATATGTAACAACTGCAGAAAGGTAAGGGGTATCACCTGCACTCCTCAGAACAAAAGGATTCTGCCTTTGGCTTTTAGAGAGGCGTCGAAATTAGCCAAACTCTGCATCATTTTGACAGTCTTTTTCCCCCTCTCTCTCTCTCTCTCTCTCTCCCAGAAGTTAAGACATTTCATGCAGCTCTCGACTCCTTGTTGACTCTTCTTTGTTGATATGCTAATGCGCCGGGAGAGGTAAGCTGCAGCAGACAGTTAAGCCTGGAGACAGGGCTTGCCGTCAGGTTTCTGTTGTCATTTTCAGCCGCCTGTGGAGGCTTTCAGTCTGCAATGACATCACATCTCAGCTGGCTCACACGCTCTCATCAGTATTCTACCGGTAAGAATCAGTCTCTCTCCCTCTCTCTCTCTCTCTCTCTCTTTACCTCCGTAGCTCCCTCACCATCTCCGTCTCCGCCTCCTCCTCCTCCTTCTTCTGTCTTCCCTCTCTACCCTCTTCCCTTTCCCTCCACTCGCACGCTTTCTCTCCCTTTCTCTCCGTTACCAACAAAGATCCATCGCCTGTTTGCGCCATCTACACACCCCAGTCCCTCGGAGTCGCTCTATTCCGACTGCCGTTTGCCTTTGATGCCAATCATTTGTTTTATATGGCCAAACAGCGGCGGCGGCGGCAGCGGCGTCTGCGTCGGGAGAATATTGACAGAGCAGAGGGGCCGCTAAAGGCAGTGATAAAGGCTCGTTCGGAGTCTACTGAGGATGAATGGAGTGCTTTTTCCACGCTGACTTTATTGGCCTTATCAGGGCCCTACAGGCACACCTGATATGCCCCCCCTCCTCCCCTTTAACACCCCACCCTACACTGAATCCCTCAGCTCTGAAGGGCATTTGGGTTCTTCTGGGGCTCTACAGCAGTGTCTCCGTGGCTAATTGTGTCCAGCAAGGACTGATGTTCAATCTGTTCGGTGCAATTTAAGGACTTCCAAAGCCCAAGTCAACAAGGCAATTCGGGCCTTTCGCGCCGCTCCTATTGGCCATGGTAGTCAGGGTCATTTTACATCTGTTGGGAGTCGGACGAGGAGAGGGGCTGATTCCGACAGTGGTCTTGTAACGCAGAATAAACAGAAACCAGTGACCTTGATCGTACCAAATAAGAGCACTTAGGCTGCTAGAGCAAGAAAAAGGCCAGTGCTCGGGACGGAAGGATCGTCGTGTGATGCACATGGTCATGTCATGGTCAAGGAATATGTGTCCACTGCTGTTGTGGAATTAGGAAATATACGTGGATTGGAAACCACAAATCATTCAGGATTGATGACTCTTGATGACGAGTGTGTTTAAATGTTTAAATGTGAATCAGCTAAACCAATTAGCTAGTACTCCATCTCTGGTCGCCTCCATCTAAAGACGATACGCTCCCTCACCTGCATGCCGTTCGACAGTCAGTTTCTGAGAACAAGGGACACTTGAAATAGTAGTTTGGGAAGGTGGTGACCCTTTATTTTGAGTGGTTCTTTTGAGAAGAAAGACTCTTCAGACTCTCAGTAACAGATCAACACATCCGTGATTGGGCAGCACCTGAACATTCAGTAGATCATCAAAGGACTTTTACTGAATCCAGCTGTTCTTCACTTTTGAGTCCAAGTTCAGATCTGTAGACGTTCACCTGAGAAATCACTGATCATCTAACAGCTCTAATACAGACCATCTCAACATCCTTAACCAGCTGCTATAGACCTGCTGCTGATACCTGTCTGGAACCGGAGGGCGAGGGTTGGGATTTTGGGTTTTGGGTTGAGGTTATGGTTTGGGTTAGGGGTTAGATTTTGTCTACTTGACGTAACATATTAACAGTAAATCTACTGAATGTCAGCAGTGCATCATTAGATCATCTTCAGGACGTTTACCTCAGTGTATTCAGATGCTTCACTGCACTGATATGCTGATAATGTCTTACTGGTACTCTGGTAAATGTTTGCTAATCATCTACAAAGGACCACTCGAAGTAAAGTGTTACCAGGAAGAAGGGGTTTAACAAAGCCTATCAGTGTTAATACCACAGCTAACACCAATATAACAACAAATAAACATGTATTAAACTTAAAAAAGAAAAATTCTAAAAAAAGAAACAAATTTTTGAATATTGCTGAAGCCAAAATATGAAAAAGGGTTTTCCCTGAGAAGGAACAGTGACGTATCAAACCATAGGACACATGTTTCTCTTTCAGTTGGCACAGGTGACTGGAAATAACTGGCCCTACGGATGCTTTCCACATTCTTAAATACCAGTGCTAAATCTAAAGCTCGCCTGGCTCCGCACTGCTCCCCTAGATTGTCCATTGCATTTGCACTCCCAGTTGTAGTGGTGAACATTGTCTGGGAGGCACAGATATTTTAGCCCTCGTTAGGTGGGCCACTGCTCGTCCTGTAAATTCTCCCACCTCGCAATCTTACAGGACGTAAGAGAGAAGGTGCCAGAAAACTGCAGCTGAAACGTCACACAGCTGAAAGATTTCTGCATGGAGGAGTGGAAAAAACTTCTCCCAGTTCATTTTGGAAACTGGTAGATCATTATAGGAAACGTCTAACTGAGGATATTTTAGCCATGGGGGGAAATACCAGCTATTAGGGCATTGGGTCTCTTAACATTGTCCTCACAGGAAAACTGCATTTCTATTGTTTCAATGAAGAATAAATGTCTTTTAAAAAGACAAAGCTTTACACTGTGTTCTAGCATTTTCACATAACTCTATAGCCCAGATCTTCTACATCCCGCACTGTTTGTTACTTCCAGTGAAGGTATACATGACATGCTCTAAATATACCCAGAGGAAGGAAACGCTGAAATATTAGGAGCAGATTTATTGATTAGGTTTTTTTTTTATACCATGCTTCATTTGTTGCTTTCAGAGCTCATGCTCTATACTCTGGGGGTTGGATAGTCCAAGGGAAATAAAACGTTATTTCTTTCCATTACAGTTCTGTTGGCCCAATGCCGTTATTACCCTTATAGTTCAGATGTAATCACCAAAAGAAATGCACACGACCAATCTACCTCCCAAACCCACCAGATAAAGGTAACCTGGGGATAATTTCTCTTTTTAAAACCCACTACAGCTTCACAAGAAACTTCATCTTCGAAATACTTTATTGCACTTATTTCTCGCCGCAGCCCGAGCCTCTGGCGACCTATCTTGCTCAATGGCCAATCACGAGGAGGTGCCTGTCATCTGGGCTTGGCGGAGAACCTGATCGGGGCTTGTGGAATTGTACTGTCACTGGATGGATTGACTCATTCTCTCCAGTGCGCTGGGCCCTCTAACAACTACTTGTCTCTCTCTGATTATATCTGAGCCAACAGATTATTGAGTTAGAGACTCCAGGTTTGACCTTGACAAGGCGTCGCAAAGCCGGCCTCCTAGCTCTGCAGTTCACCTTTCCTTTTTCCGCCTCAGAGGCGCATTTGCTTGGGTTTTAACCCACTTCATAGTGAGGTTTCTGTTTCTGCTGCCTACTCAAGGGCTTTTTGTACAGTCCTTTAGTTGTGCTTGAGATATTATGAACAGCTAGGCTACGATTACTGTCGCGAGCAGCACATGTTTAAAAATAAAGACGATTCTTGGCCTGGACACTGTCTTGATGTGGAACCTTTACATTCTGTGTGAGTACATTCTTCACACTTCTGCGTATCCTCAGAAAGTGGCTCTTTATTGGCACTGCACCAGAAGAACCCACTTTGGTACCTTTATTTATGGTCCTGTGTCATAACTGTACCCATTAGTAGTACCCAGTAGCCATATCCTTTTTTTCTTTTCTCTTTTTGGCCTAGAGGTCCACCTATGGCTTATTTATATTCCCTTTACGTACGAAAACAAGAAAAGCCAGGCAAGCCGAGTTTTGCCGGACCGCCATAGGCAGCATAGAATCATCAATAGCATTTCAACAATGGGGAGTTTGGGACCAAAAATATCTGCTCTGCATTGTGAAAAAGGTCTGTCTATTTTGTTTAATGTTCTATTGCGCTGGGCGAAGCCGGCACGCGAACACCGCGGTAGCAATGCTGGGCCAGAGATACAGTATGTTGTATGTCACCATTTGTAATTAGTGTTAACTTGTTGAGTCATTGCAGACGTTACTAAGTATGGACTAGACAACTAGAGTCGTGTTGTGAGGAGAAATTGGGTTTATTGAAAGATGTGTTTATACAGAAAGGTTAACGGGTAACCATTTTGGGCACCCTCTTCCTCAGGGAGTAAGAGCAGACACTGCTTATAGAGAGTGTTATCACATTCAACGGTCCCAAAACAGTCCCCCTTAAAGAATTATACCAAGAGTTATACCAGTTATAAACAGGCAGACAAAAGTTACCAAACGATCTAAGATGACTTGAGAAAATACAACATATAAATAAGTAAAAATTCATTTTCCAACATAAGGAACTGTCAGTTGAATCAAATTCCCAAGGTTGATAACTTCTCTGACTCTTCAAACACTCATTAAACATGGGCTCATGTAAGCAGCTGTCTGAAGATCTGAAAAGAAAAAAAGTAAGGCTTAGTGTTTTCTACAGCGGTGAATGTTCTTAGATAATGGCAGGGGAGGAACTGTTAAGATCTGGAGGACCCAGAAAACTCTCTGGTAAGACAGGCAGAATAAAAAACCCTATACAACTGCCAAGAGTCAGGAGAATGGTGCACTATTCTACTGTGCAGCGTTGCTTGCTCAGGCATAATCTTAATAGAAAGGTCCTGTAGAGTGCTGTAGGCTGAATAGGTGGATATACAGCTTGGGTTCTATATGTGGACTCTGATAAAGGTAAAGAGGCTTCACTGGTTACTGCATATGTAAATCTGACATATTTATCTTGTTTCCGAAGGATCCAAATGCATCTCATGGCGTGTTAGAGCTTCAGAAATCCACCTGCGTCCTCTGGACCAAAGAACAGCGAACATTTCTGTGGAAGTGATGTATCCTGACAAGGCGGATGCAGCAGTGAGGATCGAATGTTTTTGCTCTGTTTGTCTCTGTGTTCCAGTGCATGTCTCCTCTGCATGAGCGCGTGCCCTTGCAGAATGCGGCGAGGTAAGTGGCAGATGGTGTCTTGGTGACAGGGGTATTGTCCTGACATTATGTTAAGAAGGGGCTTCTTGATGGACTAAATGACTAAGCTCTTCGGAGGCTGAGCGAGCGCCCAGGTGCTTCTGTGTGCCCCCGGGGGTTATGGTTTATAGTTTAGTCCTTGCTATAGCTGCAGTCATGTTTCACATGAGCGAGGTCTTTCACAGGGTCCGAAGGCCAAGGCTGGGTCGAGGCACAGCGTTTCAAGACCCAGGCCCAGATGCTGCCTGTCATTTTTTCATCAATTATTTGTTTTGTTTTGCTAAACCATTCCAATGCAATGACTGTTGCTGTCAATCGTAACACATGCATGTTAATGCATTTTCCTGGTTTGACTCTCAAAGCAGTCTTTAGTAGTGCAGGTCGAAGCCCAGCTGCTCACGTCCTGTATTGTGCTATAATTTAATCTGCAACTGCAGCCCTCTCATTTAAAGACAGCTGTTCAGTAGCTTTAAAGCGATCCCTTCAGCAGACGACTCTGGACAGTGCTCACAAGTCTAAAAATCGACTAGCAGCAAACTCAGAAAAGCAACAGAAAGAAGACCCACAGCACCCCTCAAGGGGGTGCCTCCACTGTAACAAGAATCCATGAGAGCAAGACTCATTCATACAGAGGCTACAAATCTCAGAGTGAGCGAGCCATCCACCCACCCAGAGGGAACAAGGCCAGTTGTGCACTCTCAGGCACCGTCTGCTGATGGCAGGCAGCATGGCAGACCCGGTTATTCAAACCAGCAATCCTCAGGTCATGGACCACCTGGAGTGGCCTAGAAGAGCATAACTGGGCACATGGTCTCCACAGGATGCTAGCCAACACGGAGCTGGCGTAATAGAAGTGGCTGCTAGCGTTCTCCTCCAAGCGTGTTGAGTTGCCCAGTGATGTTGCCTTAGCAACTGTTGGAATACATGCACTGGCATTTCTCAGCACATGCTAGCTTGGGAGGCAGCTTGGTAGCATCATGTAATGTGGACACCTAGGGATGGAACCTAACATGCCTAAACTGCTGGGAGAGAAAACGGAATCAACCGATATTATTCTGATATCATTCCGATATCATTCCGATATTATTTAGTATCCCTTACCCCTACACACTTCTCACGCCTCTAGTTAATATGGCCTTGCCGGCACCGAGCGCCCTCCCGGCGCCACTCTGGGAGCATTCAGGCGGGTTTCAAGTGGCTCGGCATGACGGAAAAGAGGTCCGTATTGCAGGCAGGTTGCCTCGTCCTCGCTCTGGAATTGCATCAGTTAAATTGAGGCTACAAAGCGTCCAGGCCGTGCCTCCAGCCCCAGCAACCCCTCCTGCACCCTTCCAATTCCCCTGCCCAAAAAAAAAAAAAAAAAAACCCTGACTACATGTGTGCGCAAAAGGCCTTCGGAACGGCAGCCGAGCGCAGAGATCTGCTACAAAGGAAGAAATGTGTTTGCACAACACCAGCGGCTACACGACTAAAAATACAACTAGTCTCCTAGGTGACTAAGCTAACTTTTCATTTCCCTTGTGGAAACGTGGAGCCTTTTGACTTTAATTTTCAAACGACTCACTTACCTATTTTTGTATTTTTTTATTTTTTTCATAACTGGTTGGAGGGGAGGGGGGAACATTGGAATAATCACGCTTTGACCGTTTTGTCCTGGTCTGGTTTCGGGCACGGGTTAGTGTGATTTTTGGATTTCCGTATTTACAGTTTTCAGCTTATCGTGGTGAAGGTGGTGGTAGTGCTGCTGCTGCTAGTGGTGGTGGTGGTGGTGGTTTGGGTGGGTGTGTGTGTGCGTGTGTGTGTGTGTGTTGTCCTTTATTTTTATTTATTTATTTATTTATTTTTCCAGTGTGGCAGTAACCATGGAAACGTGCAATTAAATGAGGGAGTGAAACAGCAGCCAGGGCCGTGTGCGCTCTGAGCCAGTGTAGCCTGTGCATGTGTATGTGTGTATGTTTGTGTGTGTGTGTGTGTGTGTGTGTGTGTGTGCGCTCACTGGATGGAATCCTTTCACGCTCCATCTCACTCAGTAATGCGCTTTATGAATTTTGAAGCAAACATTTAGCGCAGCAGTTTTTTTCCCACCTTTTTTTTTTTTGCCCCCTTCCCATCTCTCCTTTTTTCTTTGGAGCGCCACATGTGTTTCTAACAAGGAACGTCGGGACTGTGAGCGGTTAGTAAGTTTATGTTGCCGGGAAGAGTCAAAGAGCTAGAAGAGAGACTAGGAGAAGAGCGGGAGCTGGCGGGGTTAAATATTTTATGCGGGCTGTTTATGCCAGGAGTATGTATAACACAGTATGCATAATTGAAGAGTGCATTATTGCCTCCCGCCGCTTTAATATGACCAGCACCTGCATTTCTAATGGATCGAGGGGGAATATTTGTTTATCAAATTATTGTGTGTGTGGGAAGGGTGCGGGTTGGGAGGTGGGGTGGTGGGCATGAAAAGCATCCGCTTTGTGGAATCTCGGGGGCTTTTCCAGCACCTCTCTCGCTCTCTGTGTCACAGTTCACACTTTAAATTGACTTCTCTATCTGGCTGCCGGTTATCTGAGCAGGGGGTCCGAGCTGCTCCAGTGAAGGTAATAAACTACTTAATAAAGTACTGAATACTTTACAGCAGTAATTACTTTACATTAGGTACTGAATCATTCAGAATAGGTAGGGAATGCTTCACAATTGGTACCAAATACTTCACAGTGGTGCTAAAAAGACCAGTAGTACTGAATACTAATCAGTAGGTATTGAACAATTTACAGTAAATGCTGAATCATTCACAGTAGGTACTGAATCATTCACAGTAGATACTGAATACTATGCAGTAGGTACTGACAAATTCACAGTAGGTCCTGAATAATTCAGAGTAGATACTAAATACTATGCAGTAGGTATTGAACAATTCACAGTAGATACTGAATCATTCACAGTAGATACTGAATACATTACAGTAGATACTGAATCATTCACAGTAGATACTGAATCATTCACAGTAGATACTGAATACATTACAGTAGATACTGAATCATTCACAGTAGATACTGAATACATCACAGCAGATACTGAATCATTCACAGTAGATACTGAATCATTCACAGTAGGTATGGATATGCTTCACAGTAGGTTCTAAAAAATACAGAGTAGGTACTGAATACTATGCAGTAGGTACTGAAAATTTACAGTAACTTCTGAAAATATCACAGTAGGTACAGAATGCTTCACAATTGGTACTAAATACCTCACATTGGTGCTGAATAGTTCAGTAGTACTAAATGCTATGCAGTAGGTATGGGAAAACAGTTTGTACTGAATACTGCACATTGATACCAATACTTCAAGGTAGGTGCTAAATATCTCACAGTAAGTCCTTTATCATTGTAAGTAGGTACTGAATACTATGCAGTATGTACCAAAACAACCACAGTTGATACTAAATAGTATACAGCGGTACTAAGTAACTCAAAGTAGGTGCTGAATATGTTATAGATACTGAATCATTCACAGTAGGTACTGAATACTTCACAGTGGTCCTGGATAATTCAGTGTAGATACTGAAAACTACACTGTAGGTACTGAATACCTTTGAGTAGGTACTAAGTAATTTAAAGTAGGCGCTGAAAACTTCACAGTAGGTACTAAATACTTCACAGAGGTAGTGAAAAAATTCACAGTAAGTACTTTATATGTCACAGTAGGTACTGAATACTGCACAGTGGTACTAAAAAATCAAAAGTAGGTACTGAATATGTTATCATAGATACTGAATCATTCACAGTAGGTACTGAATACTTCACAGTGGTACTGAATAATTTAGTGTAGATACTGAAAACTACACTGTAGGTACTGAATACTAAGCAGTAGGTACTAAATAATTCAAAGTAGGTGCAGAAAACTACACTGCAGGTACTGAATTCTTCACAGTGGTTACTGAATACAGTCGATATTAAATACTTAAGAGAAGGGAATACTCCGCTTTGTGGAATCTCCAGGGCTTTACTGGGAGTTCTCTGTGCCACAGTTCACACTGTCAATTGACTCCTCTTTCTGCTGTGTTTCTGAGCCCGGGTCCGGGCCGCTCCAGTATAGGTAATAAACTGTGCTGAAGATAATGAGTGCAGGGTGGACTGGATTGATCAGGGCAGGCTGATGGATTGGAGGAGGGAGAGGAGGAAGGTGTTTTTGGTGCAGAAGCACGCAGCACACCTCCTAAATGACCCGTCGCCTGGCCCATATCCACCCACTATTCCCTCTATACGAGTCTCTCTCTGCCTTTCTCTCCCTCTCTCTCACCCATTCAGTCACACTGTCTCTCTCATTCAGTCACACTGTCTCTCTCTTTCTCTGTCTCCCATTCACTCACACTGTCTCTCTCTCTTGCCCATTCACTCACACTGTCTCTCTCTTTCTCTATCTCCCATTCAGTCACACTGTCTCTCTCTCTCCCCCATTCACTCACACTTTCTTTCTCTCTCTCTATCTCCCATTCAGTCACACTGTCTCTCTCTCTCTCTCTCCCATTCACTCACACTTTCTTTCTCTCTCTCTATCTCCCATTCAGTCACACTGTCTCTCTCTCTCTCTCTCTCACCCATTCACTCACACTGTGTCTCTCTTACCCATTCACTCACACTGTCTCTCTCTTTCTGGCTCTCCCATTCATTCACACTGTCTCTCTCTCACCCATTTACTCTCACTGTCTCTCTCTATTTCTCTCTCACCCATTCACTCAACCCATTTATTCTCACTGTCTCTCTCTATTTCTCTTTCACCCATTCACTCACACTCTCTTTCTGTCTCTCTCACCCATTTACTCTCACTGTCTCTCTCTATTTCTCTCTCACCCATTCACTCACACTCTTTGTTTCTCTCACCTATTCTCTCAGTATCTCTCCAGTTATCATACTGACTCATTCTCTCTCTCTCACCCATTCAGTCTCTCTCTGTCTCTCTCACCCTCTCACTCAGTTTCTCTTTCTTCCATTTACTCCCATTGTCTCTCTCTTTCTGTCTCTTTTTCTCCCATTCACACTGTCCGTCAACTGCTCCGCCGCATTGTAAAAGGACCACTACCGTTCCTCTAAACTGTTCACAGTCACCCGGTGCAGGACCGCGAGGAGATGACGTACGTGTTGGTGGATCTCAACTGGTCACACTTTACGCATCTTAATGACCAGTCACAGATAAATCCGGTCAAAGTAGATCCAGAAACCATCCGGATGCAGAACTAATCTTAATGCCAGGTGTAAACAGGCCATCGCTGTTACTGCTAGTCTTCCGGCCCCTCTCTCTGGGCAGTGTCTGCTTCACTGTGCCCTAATGAGCCACAGACTCCCACAACATGGCAGCCTGAAGATCCGCGAATCTCCCATCAATCAATATCATCCGCAGCACTGTAGCGAGACGCCGGCGGGGCTTTTTAATTACAAACACAGAAGAAACATACCACCACATTTCTGCTTGCGAGGCGAGCAGGTGCGAAAGCCTGGGCGAGATGGCGACTACTGCTCTATCGATTTAGCCATAAAAGTATGAGCGCAAGCGTGCGGCAGGGATGTGTGCCACTGTGACAGATAAAGCTTTATGGCTTGACTGTGTATTAACCCTATAAACTCCAAGGACCTCTCTCAAACTACAGAGATGGCATGGGATACTTCACAGTAGGTACGGAATGCTGGAGCGGGTGTCCGGGTAATAAACTGCGCTGAAGAGAATGACCGTGGGGTGGACCGAAGGGAAGCGAGGATTGATCAGGGAAGGCTGGCGGGCAGGAGGAGGAAGAGGAGGAGGAGGAAGAGTCGTTCTGTATCAGAAGCACGCAGCACACCTCTTCCTGAACAACCCGTCATGTGGCCCATATCTATAAGTCTCTCTCTCTCTCTGATTCACTAATACTGTTCACTTTCTCTCTCTGCTCACGCTCTTTTTCTTAGTGTTTTTTTTTTATCTCTCTCCTCCACTCTCTCACTCATCCATTCACTTACACTTTCTCTCTCCCATTTACTTATACAGTCTCTCTCTGTATCTCTCTCTCCATCTCCGGATGGAGAACTTGACCAATTTATATATACTTTCACTAAAGGCATGAAATACTTAGGGGAAGGTATGGAGTACCTCTCAGTGATTTCTGAATACTTTACAGTAGGTATGGAAAACCTTTTCACTAAACATTTCACAGTGATTACTTAATGTAGTGGGTACTGAGTACTTCACAGTGGGTACTGAATACTTAACAGAAAGTACAGAATACTTTGCAGATGGTGTGGAATTTTGTCTAAGCAGTAGGTACTGAGTATTTGACAGAAGGTACGGAATACTTCATGGAAGGTATACTTAGCAGCAGGTACTGAATACTTAAAAGAGGGTATTTAGTACTTCGCATAAGGTATGAAATGCACTGCAGAAGGTATACTTCACATTGGGTATCGAATACTCCACTGTAGGTACTGAATAAGTAGGTACAGTAAGTACAGAAAACTTCACAATGATTGCTAATTCCTTCACAGCAGGTACTGAATACTCCACCGTACAAACCGAATACTTTGCAGCAGGTACTGAATACTTTATGATTAGTACAGAATACTTCACAATAAGTACTAAATACTCCACAGTACATACTGAATACATTGCAGCAGGTACTGAATACTTTATGATTAGTACAGAATACTTCACAATAAGTACTAAATACTCCACAGTACATACTGAATACATTGCAGCAGGTACTGAATACTTCACAACAGGTACTGAATACCTCACCGTACATACTGAATACCTCACAACAGATACTGAATACTCCACAGTACATACTGAATACCTCACAACAGATACTGAATACTCCACAGTACATACTGAATACTTCACAACAGATACTGAATACTCCACCGTACATACTGAATACCTCACAACAGATACTGAATACTCCACTGTACATACTTAATACTTCACAACAGATACTGAATACTTTATATTACATACTGATTACCTCACAACAGATACTAAATACTCCACATTACATACTGTATACTTCACAACAGGTACTGAATACTCCACCATACATACTGAATACTTCACAACAGATACTGAATACTCCACAGTACATACTGAATAGTTCACAACAGATACCGAATACTTCACATTACATACTGTATACTTCACAACAGATACTGAATACTCCACAGTACATACTGAATACTTCACAACAGGTACTGAATACTCCACAGTACATACTGATTACCTCACAACAGATACTGAGTACTCCACATTACATACTGTATACTTCACAACAGGTACTGAATACTCCACCGTACATACTGAATACTTCACAGTACATACTGTATACTTCACAACAGGTACTGAATACTCCACATTACATACTGTATACTTCACAACAGGTACTGAATACTCCACATTACATACTGAATACTTCACAACAGGTACTGAATACTCCACAGTACATACTGATTACCTCACAACAGATACTGAATACTCCACATTACATACTGAATACTTCACAACAGGTACTGAATACTCCACCGTACATACTGAATACTTCACAACAGATACTGAATACTCCACAGTACATACTGAATAGTTCACAACAGATACCGAATACTTCACATTACATACTGTATACTTCACAACAGGTACTGAATACTCCACATTACATACTGTATACTTCACAACAGGTACTGAATACTCCACCGTACATACTGAATACTTCACATTACATACTGTATACTTCACAACAGGTACTGAATACTCCACATTACATACTGAATACCTCACAACAGGTACTGAATACTTCACATTACATACTGTATACTTCACAACAGGTACTGAATACTCCACATTACATACTGAATACTTCACAACAGGTACTGAATACTCCACAGTGCATACTGATTACCTCACAACAGGTACTGAATACTCCACAGTACATACTGATTACCTCACAACAGATACTGAATACTCCACATTACATACTGTATACTTCACAACAGGTACTGAATACTCCACAGTACATACTGAATACTTCACAACAGATACTGAATACTCCACATTACATACTGAATAGTTCACAACAGATACTGAATACTCCACATTACATACTGAATAGTTCACAACAGATACTGAATACTCCACATTACATACTGAATAGTTCACAACAGGTACTGAATACTCCACATTACATACTGTATACTTCACAACAGGTACTGAATACTCCACAGTACATACTGAATACTTCACAACAGATACTGAATACTCCACATTACATACTGAATAGTTCACAACAGATACTGAATACTCCACATTACATACTGAATAGTTCACAACAGGTACTGAATACTCCACAGTACATACTGAATAGTTCACAACAGATACTGAATACTCCACAGTACATACTGATTACCTCACAACAGATACTGAATACTCCACATTACATACTGTATACTTCACAACAGGTACTGAATACTCCACATTACATACTGAATACTTTACAGCAGGTACTGAATATTTCACAATGATTGCTAAATACTCATCAGTTGCTACTGAATACTTAGTTCTTCACAGCTGTTACTGAATCATTGACGGCAGCTGCTTGATCATTTATACAATTAATCCCATCTGTATCTGAAACTATCACAGTGCATCCAACAATAAAGGCAGCATGGAGCCTCAGTTAGCTAAGAGAAAGCTCCAATTCCACATGCTGATACATTTTATTACAACCAGCCAGGACACATCGTCTAATTTTGGACAGATTTTGGAGGAGTAAACAAAGACTTTGGATAGGTGGCTGACAGTAGATCATCTTGCTACTGCCAGAGGTAATACAGATTGAGCCTGGGCCTTCTCCCTAATCTCCTGGTGCTTTTTGCCTCCACTGCCTTTTCCATCTGCATTCCAATGGCAAGGAGTAGCAACAAATCAGACGGGGAGCTTGTCTGATTACAGCTATGTTCCCAACTCCCCCCCCCCCTTTCCACACCTCCTTCCCCAGCCTTTTCATGTCTCCTGTGCATGCTTTAACAATGTATGTTTTACATGGCTGCAAACAACTCTGCTACGGGACGCCTGTCGCGCCGCCGCTCGCCTCATTAATTGAAACCATTAAGCGTCGGTTCAATTAGATAAGCGCTCCTCTGCCCCAGATTGCCATCTTAGCGCTCGCTAAAGCTCCGCCGCAACCTCGCTCCTGGTGAGCCAGCTGCATTTGAAGCCCAGAGTTTGTCAGGGATTAGTTTACGAGATGAAATTTTCTCTCTCGCGCACAAAATCACGGCCATTAGCCATCTCCTTCAATTAGAGGCCGAGGCGAAGGAAGCCACCCTCCAGCCACGCCGCCGTTAAGTGCCTCAGAGTTGTCCTCGGCAAATAAAATGAATCCTCGCAACCGGAATGGAGGAAGACAGCCGAGTAATAAATGAAAGCAATAACCAAAAACCTGATGAGATTATACTAAGATAATGGGTTGGTAGGCTACTTCAAAATTGTATTGCTGTTCATATTTGAATATATATTGAGTTTCCTCGTTCCCTATAATCTCTCTATTGACCTATTTTTCACCGCACAATAGAAAGGCGTAGCCCCGCCAAGTCATTGGAAAAATATAGGTTATTATTACCATCAGGCCAGTTTGGTCATTTAGCAGCATTTCCTGTTTGGACAGGGGAAGTAATTACTAGGGCAGTAGATAAATAAAACGTGCAGATTTAAACAGCCTGGCAGTCAATAA
Source organism: Salminus brasiliensis (assembly GCF_030463535.1). Taxonomy (NCBI): domain Eukaryota; kingdom Metazoa; phylum Chordata; class Actinopteri; order Characiformes; family Bryconidae; genus Salminus; species Salminus brasiliensis. Next base: position 5,365,791 of record NC_132889.1, on the reverse strand, counting down.
AGAACTTTAGGGCACTACAGAGAGAGAGCGGTCCTGCACAGGAAACCCCCCACACTGATTTTACAACAGCAGATGTAATATGTGAATTGACTGTTATGGTGTTTACTCATTTCCAGTTTATTAGAAACCCCTGCCTTGCAGCTCCACCATGCTGGTGTATACTTAGAGGCTGCAACCCAAGCATGCCCAATCCTGGTCCTGGAGAGTTCAGTGTTCAGATACGGCTAAAGATATCCCTTCTTTACCTGGATCAGGTGCTTTTTACTGGGGTAGGACTTCAGGACCACTGTGTTCATGCACAATTTGTTTAAGCCATCCTCTAGACCAGATGGTCTGGACTAGAGATGGACTAGAGATTGTCTACCGATGGCCGATGCTGATCATAGACCTTTTCTGAGCAAACTTGCTGATGCATAATTGTGCAGGTCTTCTTTTTACCCAACCCACCCGTTAGCACTCTCCCCTTACTACATGTAATGCTCCCGACACCGGGAGGGTGAGAACTGACGAATGCCTCCTCAGACAGATCCTCAACCAGCCTCCGCCTCTTTTAGAACTGCCGCCAATGAAACGCCACAGGGCAACCAACACACTCATCGCCCATGCTGGCCGGCATCACACTGAACCCATCTACCCAATCAACTGTGCAAGAGCAAGGCCAATTGTGCTCTCTCAGGCTCCGACTGCTGATGGCAGAGATCAGCAGGGATGAGCCAGGATTTGAACCCTAGGTCATAGTGGCAGCACCTTAGTCAGCTAGACCACTTAGAGCCCAGGATCGGCTCTAATTGCATATTTTGGCTCTAAATCAACTGATACTGATACATACATAATTTAATTTTCCAAATCTAGTCTAGACTTTTGCTCAAGGCCAACAAACCACAGAGGGACAGACCAAAATGTGGGGTCCCTGCTGGTTGGATATTTTGGGCTGATGGACCTCCCTCAACCTAGCAGTGGTCCTGCGGCTTTTTTTAGTTGGATATTTTTGGCTGGTGGACCCTTCTCCACCAAGCAGTGGTCACCAGCCTCTTTAATTGGATTTTTCCAAAAGTACCCAAGTGAAATAAGCTGCTGGACCACTGTTACACTGAGACTGGTCCACCAGCCCAACATATTTTTAACTGGTGGACCATTCTTCTTCTAGCTGTGGCCCACTAGCTTCTTTTTGGTTGGATATTTTTCAACCTAGCAGTGCTACACTGCCTGATTTGCTCATACCAGCACCACACAAATCAACACGCCACTATTATTTCTGTGTCACTGTGTTGAAAATGGTCCACCAACCAAGTAATACTTAGTCGATACCAGCCCTGTGGCCAGAAACTGATCAGTGACAAATGGGGTAGCGAGTGGCTGACATATTATACAGCAACCGATGGGCTGCAGTCTGTAATCATACACCTATACTGTGGACCTCATAAAGCGGATTGCAGTGGACTGTAGTTGGCATTCAGTACAACACTGGGGATTTGGCCTATCCCTCAGCTCCAGACTGCTTCACCTTAACTGTAGGGCTCAACACCAGTACCATTGTAATGTGACTGAATTGGCAGCCTCGGCACAAAAGGTAAAGCCCTTGCGTGTAATAGGGCCAAATTAAAGAGAGGAATATGAAGCAGGGAAGGCTCCCCTTTGAAGACTCCCCCCGCATTGTGCTCGGGCCAATTTAATGCAGCCTTATCAGCAGAGCGTGAGGAGCGGCGTATTCAATAATGACAATTTAGAAAGGCTGCCAATGCTCTTTTAACTCCCGGTCCTGATTCTATCAGCTTATCACGCCAATTGTCCTTGACACACTCCCAGACACAGATACTGTATGCGCGAGCGGCGCAGCATTGTTTCAGCTGTACGTCACGAAACATGCGAGTGCACACGCCACACGTCTGTCAGTCAAAGCACAGGATAATTTGCACCGGAAACTGATTAAGAAAGCGACGACAAAGCCGGCGACGAGGAAGCCGCGGCGCCCTGCAGATGAGGCCACCGCTTCTTCTGTTCGTAAAAATAGGAAAGGAATAATCCCATTAGTGACCAGGGTGGCAGGAAGATGATGCCGGGGAAACGAATGACATGTTGCCAGTTTTAATTTGGGTAAACGTATGGGGGATGTTGGGGCGGGGTGGACAACCTGAGGAGACCCAGACGAATTGTAAGCCATTACGGATATTGTGCCGAAACCTCATAAATAACCATAAATGTTCCCAGGCAGGGATCTAATCCACTGTATGTGTCAGCGCTGTATGTCCTCGCACTGTTCCCCTGCTTCTATTTACACCTTAAGTGCGATGCCATGTGTCAACACTCGGGCCCTAAAGCGTGGCCTACATTGTAATGTGGTAGGTAGTTAAAGCAAGTAGGAGTGATGCCAGGGCTTAAACAACAGGACAAACCCCTTGACCCCTTTTACACAGAAGGGGAAAATTGGTTTTGCTGTATTAGGTGTAGGACATTCTCTAAATGTGGGCATTTAACTACATCTGCCATTCTGCTTGTTAGAAATGAAAATACAAAAGTATGTGGACAACTCTCCTAATTATTGAGTTCAGGTGTTTCAGCAACACCCATTGCTAACAGAATCAAGCACAAAGCCATGCAGTCACTGTCACCTTTGCCGAAAGTCAGTTTGTGAAATGTCCACCCTGCTAGAGCTGCCCCGTTCAACCGTAAGTGCTATTAACGCAACACTAGGTAGCAATTTAACCTTAAAATTCGAAGCCTTAAAATTATGTTGATCTCTGTTACTGGCACGTTGCACGAGACGCTGCATAACGCTGCATAACCCGAGACATATTTCCATAAAATCCTGTCATTTTATTCTACCGCCTCAGTCCACATGCTTCTTTCTTCATTTTGGATGCAGATTCTATACAAGTACAGCTGTCCATGAGGGAGGAGGGGGGGGGGGGGGGGGTGCTCAAAGCATAATTTGTATTTACAACAGTGGTGTGAAAGTGAATAACACTGTAGGGGGAGCTTAGGATATATTGCTGCTTTAATGAGAAATGGAAGCACCTATGAGCAACAACATTGTAGCCACAAAGTGAGGGAGTGCATCACCTGTCCTCTGCCACATTGCTCACCACAAAGTGCCAAACTGCCTCTGCAAGCAACATCAGCACACACCTGTGCATTGAGAGCCTCAAGAAGTGGCTCTGGAGCATGAGAAACGTTCTCAGGGGTGATGAAGCATGCTTCAGGCAGTCTGATAGACGAACCTGAGTTTGGTGTATGCAGGTGAACACTACCAACCAGCCTTGAAACTCCAGTGAAGAGTGATGCTAATGCTAGAACACACAAGGCTGTTCTTTCAGAACTTTGGAGAAACTCCAATGGCCTGCACAGTGCCCTGACCTCAACCTTACCGAAAACCTTTGGGATGAAATCGCACATCAGGCCTTCTCGTCCAGCATCAGTGCCTGACATCACAAAAGCTTAATCTGAATGGGCACAAACTCCTTCATTCAATCAGCATTCCCAATACGAGGACTGTAATTCCCAACAGTCCGAGCAACATGCCCATATAAGGCCTGTATGGTTTGTTATGTTTGAAAGCTTTGTCCATGGATTCCATGGTGAGATCTTATGGATGCCCACCAGGGTCCCACCAGGGTCAGTTATGGGACCACAAGGGGTTAAATGTACAAGCCCCATCTGGCTTGTGCTCTGCACACGAGGCCTGGATGGGACCCCTGTGGAATTAGGGCGGGCCCATTTGGGAAGCCCACATGTACAACCCTATTCAGAGCCTATGATAACCTGGAACCCACTTAGCCAAGGTTCCACTCATGAGCATGTTGGCTGAGATAAGAACTTTGGCCTTAGCATCTTCCATGGGACCGAAGCCTGCTCGAGTTCTTACTTGAGGCGCCCATCATGAAATAGGGACGCAGAATTAGGGATGAGGCGCGTCAGCGAAGGGGACAGCCTTAATTTAAACACCACACGCATAGAAAACACCCTAATAAACACCGCACGATGCTAAGAAATTGGATTGTCAGGCCAGGATGGAATACATATTAAACATCATGTCTCACGGCACTTTAAACCAGCAGGGATGTAGTTACACAGAGGTCACTGATGACAAGTCCTTTACTGCCTGGGCCTGATGCTGCTCTGTGGGGGCTGCTGCTAACCCAATTTATGTAGACTGTCACCAGGATTTTGCGCTGGTGACTGCTATCACACTGATCTACGCTACCCTGCTGTTGCTTGGGAAAAAAAAGAAGGATAGGGGGTTGAAGGGGGTGAGAGATATTTTCCTGTCATGCGGTTGTCAGGTGTCACGGCTGCCAAGGACCTTGCTGTCGAGTAAAGCCTTTCAAGTTCGCCAACCCACTCGTGAGAGCCGTGACACGGGACAGTGGGCCGCAGAGGCACAAGCCACAAGGGCACAAGCTGGAGCCCTCCCAGCACAGAGACCAGATAAGAGGCACGCCTCGCTTGCACGCTGCGGCGGCGGTGCACTATGCTGGTTTAATAGGAGGATGCAGATGACAGGAGGACGGCCTTTTATCCAGCTTTGCATGTTAGGAAAGTTGAATGCCTTCTACAGCGAGTTTCTCGTGCCTGCACGGCTTACTCTGGATCAGAATATTAATGGACGTGGGAGGTACTTAAGCCCTCAGGGTTTGCATACGCATGAGTAAAGGGACACTGGGACGCCAGTGTGACAGAATCTAAACAGCCTTATTATTATTGAGGAGGGTGCAGCACATGCACTGATTATGATTACTCAGGAGGACGCAGCGCATGCACTTCATATCACTAAGGAGGGCGCAGTGCATAAGTTTAACATTAACAAGGAGGTTCCTAAGGAGGTGGAATGCATGCGCTTGTTACACAGAAGTGCGCAGCACATGCACCAGCTGTAACAGAGGATGATGCAGTGCATGCACTTATTATTACTGATCGTGATTTTGTGCGTGGACTAGTTTTTTTGTGAAGGGGTGGCGTGCATGCACTTATCATTACTGGTAATGATGCCATGCATGCTTTTATTTTTGCAACAGAGGGTGCAATGCATGGATGTATTATTACTGATAATGATGTGCTGCATGCATTGATTATTACTAATAATGATGGGCTGCATTGCACTAAATATTACTGAATTCTGTATATTATTACGAGGATGTTGTGTCTGTGTCTTTTATTACCGCGGAGAGCATAATGCATGCACTTATTACTAAAGAGGGTGCAATGCATGCATGCATTTATTACTGATAATGTAACAGTGCACGCACTTATTACTAATGATGCAGGGAATGCACATTTTATTACTGATATTTATGCATTGCATGCATGAATTATTATTGTGCAGATAATATGCACAGCATGCACTGATTATTACTGAGGAGGGTACAAAGCATGAGCATATTACTCATAATCAGGCAGTGCATGAGCTTTTTTATTACTAAGGCGAGTACAGTGCATGCGCGTCTAACTAAAGACGATGAAGTGCATGCACATATTGTTACTGACAATGATGCAGTGCATGCATTACTACTGAAGATGCAATGCGTGTGCCTATTATTACTGATAATGCTGCAATGCATGACCTCATTAATGCTGCTAATAATGCACATAATGCATTGGTTACAACTGAGAAAGGTAAATACATGGAAATATTGCTAATAATGCACTGCATGGGCGTATTCTTACTAAGGAGAGTACAATGCATGCCCGTCTTACTAAATAGGATGCAGTGCATGCATGTTATTGACAATGGTGTAGTGCATACACTGATTACTACTGAAGCTGGTGCACTGTATAGACTTTTTGCTGTTAATGACACTGTACGTGCACTAATTATTACTGAGTACATGCATGCACTTATTACTAAAGTTACTAAGTTTCTGTGCATGCACCTATTATTATTGATAATGTTGTGCATGTTCTTATTATATTGGAAGAGGGTACAAAGCATGTATTGATTATTACTGAAGAAGACACTAAACAAAACTAAACTAAACAAAATCAATGCACTTGCATGCACTTACTATTACATATCACAATACAGTGCATGCACTTATTATCACGCACGGTCATGCTGGGAAGAGTGCAATGCAGGCTGTAATCACAGATGCTGTGCATGCACACACTGCTGTTCTGACAGAGGATGCAACACATGCAGTTTTTGTATTATTACTGAAAAGAGTGCAGCGCGTGCCCTGCCTGTAACTAAGAAGGGTGCAGTCCCTACACTTCCAACCCCCCCAAACCCAAATGCTGGTAAACAATCCTTTGCGACGTGTAACACTAGAACTTTCCAAACAAGTGATACATAGGCTCGGTAGACGAGGACAACTCACACGTGCATGCACTGAAGAACCACGAATGAGCACAGGGAGCATCACTCGCGTGCATCGTCCAGAGTCCGTTCGTTCTCTCGAGCGAGCGGTAGAGCAAGGAACAGGAGGAGGAGGGCGGGGGGTGACGCTGACGACGACGACGAGTACGACGACGGCAGCGGCGGTGGCGGTGGCTCCGGAACCGGCCGCGCGCGCGGACTGACACACGCGGTCATTTACATTGGCAGCACGTGGCTACATCTCTCTCTCTCTCGCTCTCTGTGCGCGCGATCGGCGCACCTACGCCAAAGGAAGAAGAGAGGCACTTACTACCCCCCCCACCACCTCTCGCCCCCCCTCATTCCATCTACCCATCCACGCCCCCCCCCCCTTCCACACTCATACACACACACACACACACACACACACACACCTCGCGCACCGCGATGAAATCTTGGCAGCTGATCGCAGTCGTGGGAGATGCCCTTCAGGTAAGACGCGCGAGCGAAAAAGTGTTGGAGGAGGCGGGGAGGGTGTGTGCGCGCGCGCGCGCTTGGGTGCGTGTGTGTGTTTGCATGTGTGTGAGAGAGCGAAACGAGGGAACGAGAAAGCGCGCGCACTCGCTCGCACGCACACACGCTCGTTCGCTCGTTCGCTCGCGCCCGTCGGACGACAGGGATGTGAAGGCTTCTGCCGCGCGCCGCGCTGCTCAGATCTCGGAGCTTCGCGCGCTTCTCCCTCCTCTTTCTCCTCCTCATCCTCGTGCCCTCCTCGGCTCGATTCCTTCTCGTGCGTCGCGCTGTTTGTTTTGCTTTTCACGCCGGAGAGGTTAGTGCGAGCAAAGCGCGCGCGTGCGCGCCTGCTTTTTATTTGTTTGTTGTTGTTTTTCCTCTTCCTCTTCTTCTTCTTCGTTTGGGTTTGGTTTGCATCGTGCTGCACGCTCGTGCAGGCTCGCGTGCGTGGAGGAATGTGACTTTGAGTCTGAGCTGCTGCTTTTATTCATTGTTATTTGCACGCACGCGAGGTTTGGAATGCATATGCAAAATTCAAGGGTACACATTTTCAGTTTCACACCATACGCGCGCGTGTGTGTGTGTGTGTGTGTGCACGCGCGTGCGTGTGTTGCAGTTTTGAAGCGTCAGCTGGGTTTGGTAGCTGTCACAAAGTTGCTCCACGTTTCTGGATGCTGGAAGGATGGGAGGGAAGGGTGCACTGGGAATGCTGCTCTGTTTGTACTGGGAGTTGATGTGGGATGCTGGGTTTTGCAATGCACGACTACAACAGGGTTGCAGAAAGTGAAGCAGTGTTAGTGGGATTAAGGAAAGTACCACATAACCCTGCCTCTGAGTCACCTAAGATGATACAGTCCTCAGTGTTGTACTGGGAGAACTGGTCTGGATGGTCTGTCTAAAAAGGTTCCAATCATGTGCTGTTGAGTCAGTCCAGTCTTCTCAGTAGTGCTGGCCTGAAACGGCAGCAATGCACAGCATTTGAGTTTCCATTGATTTACTGCATTATTCAGCGTCGTGGGGAATGGAGCCATACGTCTAAAACGTTTAACGCCCCTAACGTCTTCTTCACAGATGGTTATCACACCAGATGGTTATGAATACGCTGCCAGATGCCTGAGAAAACTATCTGACAACAGTTTTGTGAAGGGCTGACAAAAACTAAAAAGTGTACGTCTTTAAATACCGACATGGCGGAAGGATACACGGCAGGTGTTATGAGACAAATAGTCCCCAAAGGAAACTTTGGGGGAACTAGAAGATTTACCACTTTTTAACCATCATCAACTTTACATATAATCTTATAATGTAAATGTAGGTCACCTGTTAGAGCGCCGGGATATCGATAACAGGGTTGTGGGTTCGATTCCCGGGCTCGGCAAGCTGCCACTGTTGGGCCCTTGAGCAAGGCCCTTTACCCTCTCTGCTCCCCAGGCGCTGGAATTGGCTGTGTTTGTGTACTCACTGCCCCTAGATCACTAGTGTGTGTGTGTGTGTTCACTACCACAGATGGGTTAAATGCGGAGGACACATTTCGCTATAAAGTGACAAATACGTGCACCACCACCTCATGATAAATTGACCAATAGAAATGCTCCAAAATGACTTCTACATTTTACATTGACTTCCATTAAAAGTTAAGAGTTTTTTTCCCCTGTTGTCACTTTGAAGATTCATAGGTTTTGCCTGACGTAAGCACTTTGGAACGTGTTTCCAAGTCAGAGACCGAATTATACCGAAATTTTAAAACATTGGTGGACTTCCCCTTTAAGCTTATTCCGAGGTTAAGTGGGAACAGACCGACAAGCACCAGGTGTGCCACGTAAAAAAGAAAAAGCTATGAGTACCATCATTTTTACTCAGTGTTTCACACGCTCTGCAGCACTAAATCCAGCGTACCAGGACAAACTGTGCTGGCTTTTTAACAAAACATGCAGTTGTTTGCATTTTTAAGTGCCGGTAATATCCGTGAAAGAATCGGAAAATCATATTGTGGAATAATTTGATGTGATTTATTACGGGAATGCTAAATATCATCATACGTCCATTAATCTGAACGGGTTTAGCAATGGGCAAGCACGCAAGAAAGGGAATAACACCTAGTGATGGCACTATCACGTTATTGTTTGCTTTTCCAAAACCAAAAAACATTCCCAATATTCCAGTCCTAAATATTGTCCGATGCAGATACCGATACCAATTTTAACTGAAGCACTTCCAGAGGAAGCACACGGACAACCCCAATAGTTTTTCATATCCAGCAATTCTTAAGTTTTTGAAAATACGTTTTTATGCGTTTCCGAAAACAAATCCTGAATGTAAAGCTGGAAAGTTGGGATGTATGATAAGATCGGAATTATACACTAATAATAATGTGGGTGGCACTGTGTGCTGAATGGCTTGAGAGGCCTTGGAACTGTGGATTCGATCCTCACTCCAGTCTCTGTATCCATGTTGGTTTCCTCCGGGGACTTTTCTCCCAAAAAATACGGTGGTGGGTGAATTGGCTATGCTGAATTGCTCCTTTACCTGTAATGGACAGGCACCCTGTCCAGGGGGTAGTCCTGCCTGTTGTCTAGTGATTCCATGCGAGAAAGGGATTCCCAGGAGGATGGTGGGCCTGACAGCCACCATAGTGGGGCATAGTCAATTGGGCAGCTGTGGCCTAAAGGTTAAGAAGTGGCCTTGGGACTGGAAGGTCGCCTGTTCAGTCCCCTCGGTTGACAGGAAGCAGGGTAGGTGGAGTGAAGGAACAGCTCCGGCTGAGGTGCTTATAAGCAAAACACCTAACCCAAATGGCTCCCCGGTGTGTGTTCTCACCTCCAGTGCACTAGTGTGTTTGAGGTCACTGCTGCATATATCGGATGGGTTGCGTACGTAGGCTGAACTCCGGTGCACTGCTGTGCAATGGCGATAAAGGGTGTTGGCGTTTTCCTGACAGAGGGCTGTCAAAACTGCTCTAGAAGGAGCTGATGAAGGTAGGGTGTTGCTCAGGGCCTCAGGATGTTCAGAAACTGTGCTTGATGGAAGCTGTGTTTTCTTTGTCTGACTTTTTTGGGAAATTTTTTGGAAAACCTCAGTGTGCCTTTTTTTGTTTACGCTGGACTGGAGCGGATATCTGATTTGGCATGTCCTGCTGATATCATCCCAAATACCCATCGATGCTGGCCCGCCGTCTCGTATGGAAACGCAGTGACAACAGAAACGCATTGCTCAGATTCGGAGATGCCACAGGCCACAGGGCGAAGCAGGTTGAGAGAAAAGGAGTCCCGAAGAGTCCCGAACCTCGGGAAGGTTTGCAGACCATTCTGAAGTGTCAGCATGATGTGCATTAGAGAGACAGTGTGCTCCGAGAAGGGAAAGCAGAGTGGAAAAGCCCCGTCGCCCGTACATCACCCAGGTTAGACATCTTCGGTACCGTGTGCCATGATGTATTAGAGTGCTCCCTGTCGCTGACGATAAGCACAACGTGTTCATTCTCAGCTCGTGTCTGGACTGAGGCTTGGAAGCGGATGTTTCGCACTGACGTCGTGATGTCAGGTTGTTTGAGGTGGAAGAGTTGAGCTTGATTAGTCTGAGCATGATGGCCTAGTTTTTGTCAAGTGGAGGTCAATAATAGAGCCATGATGTAACTCTGCGTTATTTTAAAATGTTGCTGATCTAAAAACAGATACTTGTTTAGGAATGGTGGATGTTTATTAGATTAGATGCAGCTCAACACGCTTGGAGGAGAATGCTAATCCAAGTACTTTGGACTGTCCAGTGACATTGCTTGAGCTATTTAGCTATTTAATACTAATGCAACATCATTGGGCAGCTCTACACACTTGGAGGAGAATGCTAATCCAAGTACTTGAAACTGTTCAGTGCATTGACTACAGCTGGAAAGGTGGATGTTCTAGCCTTCAGGGTTGATAGCATAGCTGGACAGAGGGAACCTAACTAGTGGTTGGGAATAGGACAAGACCAAATTTTGGGTAAGAAACTGTTCTAATAATTTTACGTACTTTTTTATTACTAATGCAACATCATTGGGCAGCTCAACACGCTTGAAGGAGAATGCTAATCCAAGTACTTTGAACTGTTCAGTGCATTGGCTACAGCTGGAAAACTAGCCTTTAGGGTTGGTAGCATAGCGGAACGGAGGGAACCTAACTAGTACTGACAGGACAAGACCAAATTTTGGGTAAGAAACTGTTCTAATGTTCTAATGTTCTAATAATTTTTACATACTATTTAATACTAACGCAACATCATTACCACGCTTGGAGGAGAATGCTAATCCCAGTACTTTAGAACTGTTCAAAGACGTTGCATTAGCAACAGTTGGACAAAAAAAAAAGGCTGTGGCACTTGACGTGGTTCATGGGATGCATGTGCTAGCCTTCGGTATTGATAGCATAGTGGGATAGAGGGAACCTAAGTGGTTGGGAATAGGACAAGACCAAATTTTGGGTCAGAAACTGATCTAATAATTTTACGTACTATTTAATACTAACGCAACATAAATGGCCTGCTTAACGCGCTTGGAGGAGAATGCTAATCCCAGTACTTTAGAGCTATCTATTATTGTTGCATTGGCCCAGTTGGGACGGTGTTTGTGGCACTTCATGTGACTCGTTGGATGAATGTGCTAGCTCTCAGTGTTGGTAGCATAGCGGGATGAAGGGAACCTAACTAGTGATTGGGAATTAGACAAGACCAAATTTTGGGAAAGAAACTGATCTTCTTATCCTTTTACATACTACTTAACATTAACGCAATATCATTGGGCAGCTTAACACGCTTGGAGGAGAATGCTAATCCAAGTACTTTGGTCTGTCCAATGATGTTGAGTGGTTGTGGAACTTCACGTTCCTCATAGGATGCATGTGCGAGCCTTCAGTGTTGGTAGCATAGTGGAATAAAGGGGAACTAGCGGTTGTGAATAGAACAAGACCAAAGTTTGGGAAAGAAGCCTTCAGTGTTGGTAGCATAGCAGGATGGAGGGAACTTAACTAGTGATCGAGAATTGGACAGGACCAAATTTTGGGATAGAAACTAATCTAATCCTTTTATATACCATTTAATACTAAAGCAACATCATTGGGCAGCTCAACACGCTTGGATGGAGAATGCTAATCCAAGTACTTTGGACTGTCCAATGACGTTGCATTAGCGGCAGTTGATGGAAAAAAGTCTAGTGGCTCATAGGACACATATTCTAGCCTTCAGATTAGTGGTTAGCAATTGGACAAGACCACATTTTTGGAAATAACTGATCTAATCCATTTACATACTACTTAATACTAACACAACATCATTGGGCAGCTCAACACACTTGGAGGAGAATGCTAATCCAAGTACTTTGGACCGTCCAACGAAGCTGCATTAGCGGCAGTTGGAAAAGTGGTTGTGGCACTTAGGGGAATTAGGGGGGAATCTAACTAGTGGTTGGGAACTGGACAAGACAACATTTTGGAAAAGAAATACCTTGCATCATCTCTATTGGTGTCCTTTCCAACGTGACGTCTCCTTAAAGTGTGGTGGAGCATGTATTTGACAAACATCTGTAGATACACAGACCTCGAGTTTTCCTTTTACGAGAAGGAATGCAGCTTCCCGTTTTTACGAGGCTGGGTTTATTTGAAGCAATTTCCAGAGAGGAGTCTCTACCTTGCTGAAGAGTACACAGCAAATATTGGCAGTGCTTCACACGCAGCATTTGGAAGCATGTTTCTTACTTCATAAGGAAATTAAAAGCGCCTGCTTTTCATAGTCACTAAATAATGCTTCCTATTTTACTTGGAGCTGGGAAACATGGACAGATGTCAGGCTGGGTGAACGACTTTGGTCTGAACTCTTCTGAGTTTTCTAGCTGGTCCCTGCAGGGCACTGGCTAGCACTTCTCCTGCAGAGTTTATTTCCAACCCAAATCTTTTACACCTGATCCTTCCAGCTACGGTCTGCTGAGTGTATTGATTAGCTGGATCTGAAGTGTCGGGATAGGGTTGGAGCTAAACTGAGGCGGACAACTGAGGCAGCAAAAACTGTAACTTTCCGCTACTGTCCATAACCTGCCTAGATTTTGATCTCAGGTGCTATAATTCATACTCATGGAGATTCAGAGCAACATACCAATCTGCCTGGAAAGAGTTAAACAGTCTGCAGTTTGCAAAGCCTAGCAAAATGCATGTGAGGACGGGAATCCTGGCCACAGAGTGCTGTTAGCAAGCATTCGCTAACTCACTGACAAAGAAGCTAATTATGCCAGATAATCTCACTATAGTACAGATACACACAATCTTTAATATAAAAGTGTAGGTATCGCTGTTGTTGTTGGTGGCAATGAGGCGACTGTGTTCAGCTACGCTCAGAGAAACTACCTTAGCAGTTAGCAGGCAGGCTAATTTGCGTACCATAAACCTTAAAAACACAAAAATTAACATAATTATGCCAGATAATTAAATACTCACCACAGTACAGAGCAGTTTAGTGCAAGTTGTAGCATAAAAGTGAAGGTTTAGCTGTTGTTGTTGGTGGCAATGAAGCAACCTTGTTCAGCTACGCTCAGAGAAACTACCTTAGCAGTTAGCAGGCAGGCTAATTTGCGTACCATGGATCTTATAAAAACACATAAATGAACATAATAATGCCAGATAATTATATACTTACCACAGTACAGGGCCACACAATCTGTTTTTGTATAAAAATTAAGGTTTAGCTGTTGTTGTTGTTGGTGGCAATGAAGCGACTGGGTTCAGCTACGCTCAGAAATGCTAGCTAGCTATCTTAGCAGTTAGCAGACTGGCTAATTTACCTACTGTGGATCTTAAAAACATCAAAATGAACATATCTATGTCAGATAATCATATATTCACCACAGTACAGAGCATTTTAGTGCAAAATTGTAGCTAGTATTAAAGTGTAGGTTTCGCTGTTGTTGTTGGTGGCAATGAGGCGACTGTGTTCAGCTACGCTCAGAAAAGCTAACTTAGCAGTTAGCAGGCAGGCTAATTCGCATACCACAAACCTTAAAAAAACAAAAATGAACATATTTATGCCAGATAATTAAATACTCACCACAGTACAGAGCAGTTTAGTGCAAGTTGTAGCATAAAAGTGAAGGTTTAGCTGTTGTTGTTGGTGGCAATGAAGCAACCTTGTTCAGCTACGCTCAGAGAAACTACCTTAGCAGTTAGCAGGCAGGCTAATTTGCGTACCATGGATCTTATAAAAACACATAAATGAACATAATAATGCCAGATAATTATATACTTACCACAGTACAGGGCCACACAATCTGTTTTTGTATAAAAATTAAGGTTTAGCTGTTGTTGTTGTTGGTGGCAATGAAGCGACTGGGTTCAGCTACGCTCAGAAATGCTAGCTAGCTATCTTAGCAGTTAGCAGGCTGGCTAATTCACCTACTATGGATCTTAAAAACATCAAAATGAACATATCTATGTCAGATAATCATATATTCACCACAGTACAGAGCATTTTAGTGCAAAATTGTAGCTAGTATTAAAGTGTAGGTTTCGCTGTTGTTGTTGGTGGCAATGAGGCGACTGTGTTCAGCTACGCTCAGAGAAGCTAACTTAGCAGTTAGCAGGCAGGCTAATTTGCGTACCATAAACCTTAAAAACACAAAAATTAACATAATTATGCCAGATAATTAAATACTCACCACAGTACAGAGCAGTTTAGTGCAAGTTGTAGCATAAAAGTGAAGGTTTAGCTGTTGTTGTTGGTGGCAATGAAGCAACCTTGTTCAGCTACGCTCAGAGAAACTACCTTAGCAGTTAGCAGGCAGGCTAATTTGCGTACCATGGATCTTATAAAAACACATAAATGAACATAATAATGCCAGATAATTATATACTTACCACTGTACAGGGCCACACAATCTGTTTTTGTATAAAAATTAAGGTTTAGCTGTTGTTGTTGGTGGCAATGAAGCGACTGGGTTCAGCTACGCTCAGAAATGCTAGCTAGCTATCTTAGCAGTTAGCAGGCTGGCTAATTCACCTACTGTGGATCTTAAAAACATCAAAATGAACATATCTATGTCAGATAATCATATATTCACCACAGTACAGAGCATTTTAGTGCAAAATTGTAGCTAATATATATATATATCGCTGTTGTTGTTGGTGGCAATGAGGCGACTGTGTTCAGCTACGCTCAGAAAAGCTAACTTAGCAGTTAGCAGGCAGGCTAATTTGCGTACCACAAACCTTAAAAACACAAAAATGAACATATTTATGCTGTATAATTAAATACTCACCACAGTACAGAGCAGTTTAGTGCAAGTTATAGCATAAAAGTGAAGGTTTAGCTGTTGTTGTTGGCGGCAATGAAGCGAATGGGTTCAGCTACGCTGAGAAAATGTAGCTAGCTAACTTAGCAGTTAGCAGACTGGCTAATTCACCTACTATGGATCTTAAAAACATCAAAATGAACATATCTATGTCAGATAATCATATATTCACCACAGTACAGAGCATTTTAGTGCAAAATTGTAGCTAATATAAAAGTGTAGGTATCGCTGTTGTTGTTGGTGGCAATGAGGCGACTGTGTTCAGCTACGCTCAGAGAAGCTAACTTAGCAGTTAGCAGGCAGGCTAATTTGCATACCACAAACCTTAAAAACTTTAACATATTTATGCCAGATAATTAAATACTCACCACAGTTCAGAAACACAATCGGTTTTAGCGTAAAAGTGAAGGTTTCGCTGTTGTTGGTGGCGGCAATGAGGCGACTTTGTTCAGCTACGCTCAGAAAATGTAGCTAGCTAACTTAGCAGTTAGCAGGCAGGCTAATTTGCATACCACAAACCTTAAAAACACAAAAATATGAATATGATGACACTCTACTACACCACAGCAAGAAATACACAGCTAACAAAATGCCATCACAGTGTGAGTGTGAGCTATTTCAGGGCTAGACTTGCTTCAGGATTGGATTGGATTCGTCACTTTCCACTTCTATATCTGATCCATCACTTTCTGCTGACATTAGCTCAATACCATACCCTTTGACAACCGAATTGCCATTGTGATTGTGATTGTCCTGAAAAATTACAGCAGATTCTTCTAGAGCATTGCCAGATACCTCATGTTAGCTCCAGATCCCTCCCAAATCCAATGCAGATCTGCTAATGATGTTGTAGCTCACACATGCTTTTACCCATGACTAGGCCCGAGTCAGTCAGTTGCCACCATAAAGCCCCAGAGTGCAGTGAGCTTAGCTTGTTGTGGGCTGTAATATGCGATACTGGTTATGCCAGCAGCTTCCTTTCTGGTGCACAGAAGCGAGATATTGCTTAGACCCTTGTATTAGACTAATAATGCCATAGAAGAATGCTTTGGTCACTAATGCCCTGAATTGTGATGGCCTGTTGTTGCATCCATGCATTTCCGCCTTGTTTCTGCTAATTCCTTCAGTAGTGGTTCCTCCAAAACATGCCAGTAGAAAGGTGAGGGCTTCACATTAATCCTGCTGCCACATCCATTCAAGCCACTGCCTACGCTTTGTAGAACACCTCGAGTGTGTTTATGAGCAGTGGGCGATACAGGAACCATCTAGTTCTTTTCTTCCAAGTGAATGCAGTTGTGTTCTCAAGGACCGCCAGATAAGGCCGGATCACAGCCGAGATTTCAGCCAGGGTTCAAGTGTCAGGGTTAGCTTCTGCACTGCTAAGCAGAGCTTTATCTGACTCCTTACGTCCACGCAGAAGATGATGGTCAAACATGTTTCTCGTAGGTTTTCCACAGAGGGAAAAAAATAAAATAACAGCTGAGCCCAAAAGATGCTCCTTCAAGAAATGCCATTGGAGGCTTTACAACAAACCGAGCCTGAATCACCATGGCTATGACACAGTGCCAACCAATGGCAGAAAATATGCCAAGATTCATGGCACAGCAATATGTCCGAAAGCCTGACTCCATTTTTTTTTCTTCCGTTCCCCAAATGATTTATGAGGGTATTTTTCCACCCTGAATTAGTACAGCACTGCGAGACATTCAAACTTGTGCAGTGTTTTCAGCGCAGAATTTGGAGGCTGGCCCACAAAAAAGAATAAAGCTTTGTAGAAACAGGCCAGATGGTGTTCAATGTTTAATCAGGATCTATTTTTTTTCTTGAGCTAAATTACTCCGCAGAGTGACCAGTTACTGTACTCAGTTAATACATATGAATACAACACGTGGCAGCGGTACGAAAATCAACTCCTGCACAAAAACAATTATTTTCTTATTTATATTTAACAGATTTGTGAGCTCTGGTTTGTCATAGTGGTGTTTACATTTGTAGTTTCCTTAGTCCTTGGTTCGTTTCTCTTGGTCTGGACTCACAAAGTGACCAAGTGTAAACAGGGTCCGAGTCTTTCAGTTCTCGCCTGAGGGATTTACACCTAATCTTTCTGATGTTTAGGTTTAGGAACTGTCGTCGCTTGTGGATTTTGAGGTGTGTAGTTTCCCCGTAATAGAAGCCAACTTCATACTCAGCTTTTTAACACAACTGTGATGTTTACTTCCAGAGTTTGCTGGTATTTAATGGAATCCATTCTTCCCTCTACCAGTCAAAAGGTCCCCCTGCCACTGGCTGTAGCACAATGCTCAATCCATCTATGCTTAACAGTTGGCGAGGTGTTCTTCTCATGAAATTCTGCAGCCTTTCTTCTCCAAACATACCTGACCTCATGGATGCATCAGGCCTGTTTAGATGCTCCTGTGAAAACGTCTGAGGCTGAATTTTGGTGAGGACACCCGAAAGGTCTAATGATGCTTATCTTGGTGGTGACTGTTTTCTAGCTGACGGACACAGGCTGTACAGGGCTAGGATAGTAACGCTAGCTGAGGTAACCTGACCTTGGCATTCCACATGTTGTGGCATCTGCTGTGGTTTTCTGTGCTCTCCATATGGCTTTAATTTAATGTACTACTAACAAAATGCTGTGTGCTGTGTTTATGTGTGCATGCTTCCTTTACGAACAATGAATTTGTATGTTAAGATTTATGTTACATTGGTAATGAATGATCTTTTCAACTGTAAAACCTCTCGAATGTAACGCTAGATCGGACGACTGGGTTGGGTGTCATCATATGTCTCCGCCTTCTGTTAATGTCATATTTCACATTGAACGTGATCTGCAGAGTTTTGCAATTGCGATTTCATAACATTTTCTAAAATTCTGATTATATGTAGAGGAATAATTGTATGTCTCATGTCTAAGATGTAACGGAAACACTGACCTGTATGGCTCAACAGTTACTAATCCATGTATGCATCCTTCTTATGTAACCACTGGCTTGTCAGACAGCTAATTATATAGTACAGTGGTTGAGATTAGGGTAGCTGGTCCAATGTTCCAAAGGTTAGCTAGGAGATGGAGTGGCATGCCTGTAGAGCATCAGCGTGCTTGAGATGTAACTACAACACCTTAACAAGCAAATTACCGTTGCTATATTTCTATTAAATATGCGGACAGAGGGCGTAAGATCTCAGTTAGACCACTGGGTGGGTAGTCTAAGTGCCAACCATGGCAAAATTCCTAATCGGTTTGTGTGAAACAGGAGAGATTACCTTCTTAAGGAGTGTTGCTGTGGGAGGTGACATGAGCTCATCCTTTGGTCTGATTCGGGATTCAGGATCTTTCTGCAGCGTTTTTACAGAAATCGACTATGGTGCTTGCATCCATACTGCATGGACACTTAGGCTAGGCTAATCCTTGCTTAACCAGTGTCGGAAATCGATAACGATAACGTGTCAGATCTCTTCAGCGCTATGAGACTGAAGGCCTTTCAGCCGTACCCGTCTCATTTTAATATCAATAAAAAAAAAAATCTGCTGAATATTATAATAGTGCTTTGGGGCCTATCCAGACGGATTCTTGTAAAACCCCTCCCCAATAAAGAACATACTGTGGCAGTCTGCTGTCTGGAATTCTGCAGAGAACAGAGTAATGGCACCCATTTTACTCATTGACTCAATATTTAGGGCAGCAATTACTTGAAATTGTAGGTTATTTCACTGCGCCAGGATTACGTGTGCCGGGGAGGGATCGGAACGAGAGAACCAGCCTGCAACATGTCACGAGGAGAAAAGGGCAGATTTTCAGACTCTTGATGGGGATTAATTGTGCAGAGTTATACTCGTACAAGAGAATTGAGTAATTGGCTTTTTCATTTTTTAGGGGCTTTTGTCACGTTTTTCAGGCCTTCCACAATAAGAGGCTGCCTAATAAGTTTAGTTTTAATAACATGAGCTCGGAGGAGTGTTCGCCCGCTAATTGCTTGCTTATTTTGTCACCGGACGCCGAAGGTCGATTTTGGAAGCAGGCGTGGAATCTGCTTCAGGCGCTGCCGTGGGAAGGAATCGTCTAGGCTTTGCGTTTGTTTCAAGGCTGGAACAGGAAGGGTCACGGCGAACGCAGTCTGCAATTTGTCTGCAAACTTCGGGTGATTTCTGGTTCTAGGTTTGAGAGCGCAGAGACGTGATGGATCTCATTATTGTAACGTAGGAGCCTAGAAGCTGTGAGCTGGCTGATAAGCTCTTGATTTATAGTGGAATCCCGAAGGACAAACTATAACTTCAGTTTCACGAAGGAAACCGGGCGTCTATACGGGGCCGTTTCATGCCCGGGCTTACTGAAGTCCTCCAATCTGATCAATAGTGCTTCTACTTCTTGCCGAAAATATGAACGCCAAAGGATTGCATTATGGCAAACAAATTGCTGGTACCAGTAATACCAGTAATACGGTATAGTCTGGTATTAGTAACCAGTAATACGGTTGAGTCTGGTATTTTAAAATTATGACGATATCTTAAAATAAGGGCAGGATTTTAAAATTATGACCTGTCACATTTCTGTTTGGCGTCAATCTAGTACACGGCCAAATAAGCGAATTTCCCCATGTAAGTTTAGGTGGGCTACAGGGTGGTGGTACTGCGGGAGCTCACTGACTGATACCAGAGTACACTCTAAGGGAAAACGGTAGCTTATTTAACCTATAATTGGCAAGTGATATCGATAACAGAAATAA
This sequence comes from Salminus brasiliensis, assembly GCF_030463535.1. Taxonomy (NCBI): domain Eukaryota; kingdom Metazoa; phylum Chordata; class Actinopteri; order Characiformes; family Bryconidae; genus Salminus; species Salminus brasiliensis. The sequence continues at coordinate 5,345,963 of NC_132889.1, read as the reverse complement.
AGAGGATATCATAGCATAGTTCATAAAACATATTGCCAGGTTTGCTGTGGCATTAATAACAAATAACTGTACAGTAACACATATCTGAATAAGCAAGTGTCCCAATACTTTTGTCCATGAGTACCATGGGCTGTTATTTTTTGGGGGGGGTTCCCTCAGTCGAACCTGCTGTTAGCGTTAGTGTGATTTCCAAAACAGCACCACCACCTCAAAAATACTAGCCCATGGCACACCGTATGGACAAAAGTATTGGGACAGCTGCTCATTCATTGTTACAAGTTTATCCTCCTTTTGTTGGAGAAACTGTCTCCACTGTCCAGGGACTAGATTTTGAAGGAAGTATTGCTGTGGTGATTTGATTGCATTCAGCGACAAGAGCTTTAGTGAGGTCAGGATGTTGGATGATCACCACCCCGCTTCATCCCCAACTCTGCAGCTCATCCCAAAAGCTTTGACTGGAGCACCACCCATCATTCCAGAGAACACAGTTCCACTGCTTCACAGCTCAATGATGGGGGGCTTTATAACCTTCTAGGCCATACCTGGCATTCATGTTTCATCTATCTAGTACACGGCCAAATAAGCGAATTTCCCCATGTACGTTTGGGAGGGCTACAGGGTGGTGGTATAGCGGGAGCTCACTGACTGATACCAGTCTTAAAAGAGAGAGAGGAAGCAAACCTAGCTGATCCAGTCTGCGAGAGATTAGCTGGAGATGTCCGATAAGTCCTTCTATACTCCAGCAATACCCAAGACAAGCTCAATATCTAGTACCTAAGACCGTTCGCTTGACCGTTCGCAGGTAACTTGAGCCTCAGTTAGCTGGAACATGGCCTGTGCTGTGGTGTTCAACCTGCTAGCTAAGTTATCCAACGGATCCGACGTTCTGTCACTCTAGCACCGGTCAGTCGACTTCGGCCCCTCAGTTAAAGTTTTTAACGTCAACTCTTGTGTCCGTGGAGCAGCAGTTAGTCAGAATAGCAGCTATGTGCTACGCTGTGTGGTACTCCTCGCATCTGCAGCCGGGCTAGCTTAGCGAGAGGTGAGCTTAGCGAGTCTGATCTCAACTGATTTCTGTCCTTGCAGCACCAGTTGGTCAACTTCATCCTCTCGTAAGTGGGGTTTCGGCTAACATTGAACATGTTTAGCAGAATGTTTTTATGCTAGCTAAGCTAATGCTAACCAGCTTCTCTCTCGTGATTGAGAGCAGTTTCACATTCGCAGTTGTGATCAGACTGACGGTTAACTTTTATTGAGCGATTGGGTTAAACTTGTGTACGCTGTTCACTTAGCTGGTGACCTTTGATCGATGTTTGATATTAATTCTGGGGCTGTTTACACTAATAACCACCAGTTTAACCAACCTTCATTGGACAAGGCCCGCATCGGGCGCACCACAACACCCTCTCCTCATAACCTTCATAACTGCCGTCTCAATGACATTTTTAATGCCATTAAAATTGCAAGAACATGAAGAAACCAGCAATCCTGTTTACAGACACACATGAAAGAAGAGCTCCGCTGATTTCTCCAGTATGTAAATATAGCAATGCTATACCTGTGGACTTGGCCAGGAGAAGTGCTTCTAGCATGGGATGAGAAGAGCTATTTGTGTCCACACAGTCACATTGATGCATGTCTGGCACACCCACCAAGCAGCCCGATTGAGAAGCAATGGGGAACCTGAGTACAGTTGGGCAGTTCTAAGGGAAAACGGTAGCTTATTTAACCTATAATTGGCAAGTGATATCAATAACAGAGAAATAAAGAGGATATCATATTTAAAATTGTCATAACTTAATGTTCATAAAACCTATTGCAAGGTTTGCTGTGGCATTATTAACAAATAACTGTACAATAACACATATCCTTATCCCACATGATTAGGTGGACCTACTCTGAATGAGCAAGTGTCCCAATACTTTTGTCCATGCGGTGTACCATGGGCTGGTATTTTTGAGGGGGGTTCGACATGCTCATGTTTTTTTCCTTAGTCAAACCTGCTGTTTGCGTTAGTGGGATTTTTAGCACAGCACCACCACCTCAAAAATACTAGCCGTAGTGGACAAAAGTATTGGGACAGCTGCTTATTCATTGTTACAAGTTTATCCTGCTTTTGTTGAAGAAACTGTCTCCACTGTCCAGGGACTAGATTTTGAAGGGAGTATTGCTGTGGTGATTTGATTGCATTCAGCGACAAGAGCTTTAGTGAGGTCAGGATGTTGGATGATCACCACCCCGCTTCATCCCCAACTCTGCAGCTCATCCCAAAAGCTTTGACTGGAGCACCACCCATCATTCCAGAGAACACAGTTTCATTGCTTCACAGCTCAATGATGGGGGGCTTTATAACCTTCTAGGCCATACCTGGCAATCATGTTTTACGATTATCTGCTCCAGATGGTCCTATTCTATTGGCAGTACTTCTTTACAGGGACTAAGGACAAGCTTGCATTTGCACATCTATGTCTATAATGGGTGCAAACTAAAGTGGCTGGATGTATATGTTAGAAGGGGTGTCTACAAACATAGTAGTATATATTTAAATGTGCCATAAAGTTACGCAAGCGTATTTACCACCCTGTTATTTTGTTATTTGTTATATATCTGCTATTTTATGGTGGTTTAATGGGACCATTAGCTTTTCATAGAATTAGTGTCTCCTAAATTGTGCTCTCTGAGACCTTGTCCTCTAGACCTGTGTAATTTGAGCCTCAGTTATCTAGAACGTGGTCTGTACTGCAGTGTTTGGCCTTCTAGCGAGCTCATCTAAGCCTAGCTAGCTGGTCCAAACATGACATAACACTCGGCTTTGCTCTCTCAGACACGATTTCTTAACGTCAACACTTCAGTAGTGTCAGTAGTGTAGCAGTTAGGCCGAATTGTAGCTGTACTGTAGTCTTTCCTGTAGTCTTTCCAACACGAGTTGATCAACATCTCAACACATTCCAACAGACTGAATGTACTTGGTTTGAGCCCTATGTCTTGTAGATGGATTTTGGTCATTTAGCCATTGCAGCTGACCATTCGTTTCCCATTATCAGTGGAGAGAAGAGAATTAGTAGCTTTTTAAATATAATCAGTGTTAATTAGTGGCTTGATTTATTCATTCATTAGCCATTTGTGTCATGTGACTGGTCCTGCTGGTACATTTCGAAGAGGGTAGTTTTACCTAAATAAGAATTCCCCCAGTTGATGGAAATTGTCTCTCTTATTCCAATAGAGAAACCCTACTTGGTTTGGAAATGTGCGGTCCTTCAGTAGATGGCCCAGATTTTGCTGGTAGCTGGTTTCGGATGGTCTAAGCTGGTGACCCTGATGGTCAAGGTGGTTGAAAAGCTGCTCATCCACACAAAAACATACCCTGTGCTGGTCTTGACCAGCATAGTGTATGTTGCATTGGTTTTGGGTCATGCTTGATCATGCTGGTCATCCATCTTAGCGATGCTGGTCATGCTGCTCGATTAGCATGGTCGAGCTTGGCCATAGTGGTGGTCTTGCTTGGTCAAGCTCAAACAAAAACCCTATACTAGTCAAGCAGCTAAACCAGCTGGTAAGTAAGTTCTGGCCTGTACCCGGAATGGTACAGAAGTTCAGGATGCCTGCTTCCTATGCTGGAGTCAACTGGGCAGTTGGGAGTTTGGGAATTTGGGAATTCCTCAAGAAGTCTAAATTAGCCGTTAGTAAATGGACATTATTAAAAGGTTGGCTAGTCAATATCAGCATAGAGAGCCCCTGCACCTACCATTAGTTCCCCATAAGCGACCCAGGAGCATCGGTGGCGCCATTAATATCGGTGTCAATTAGTGGCCTGATTACATATAAATTCATTAGCCGTTTGTGTCCGTCAAGGCTTATGGGTGTAACGGAGGAGCGGTGGTCACGTCACTCTTCATAGACGTCAAGCGCTGGCAGTGGCGGACGAGGTGTTTGTCCCTAGCTGCTCTGTGGTGGGAGACTGCCGGTGATCAGTACAGTGATAATTCAAAGTGATCTCTCCCAGCATGGCTTTGTCAGACCAGTCACCCACGCCCCATGGCTTCAGCTTTACCCTCGCGTGTCTGGAAATCACCACAGGCTTTAGCATGGTGTACTATAGGAGGCCTTACTCATAGGTCAGATGACTCACCCACTGCCTTACCTTTCCCCCCTCCGCTCTAGCAGTATAACAGCGGTAAAAGGACGCAAGTCCCCTTTTTGACGGCTACTCGGCTGTCATTTCTGCTTTCTACAGCTGCTCAATCATGTAGATCACATATGGCAGCACCCCTGTAGACCTAAGATTTGAAATCCCGGCAGGGCGAACGGTTCACGGCACCAAAAAAATCTCATCATGGTCCTCCTCTTCAGGTTCCCAGAGTCATCCTTCTGCTCCATGGAAGCCTGCAGTAGTGCTGATGCGTAGCTTTTGCAGTTTTCCCCCCCGTATAATTAGCGCAGACTCTACCTATTCAACAGAGAGAATTGGCTTTACGGGCTGGAATCACCCACCACTTTCGTGGGCTGCCTCTGAACTCCAGAATCAGCACTCTTCGGATTTTCACCCACCTGAAACCGCTTTAACCCCCCCATCCTCCACCCTACCCCTCCTTCTCCTTTCCCCTGCTTTTTTATTTTTTTGAAATGCTGACTTTTCACACGCTGCGTGCCAATTATTTCATGCTGTCTCCTCCGCCGCGCCTTCCCTGCTTATCGCAAATGGAAGAAAAGTCTTCAGCCGGTTATCAAAATGCTAATGTGCTTGAAAGGAAACATTAGTCTTCCCCAGTAAAATGTTATTAAATGTGGTCTATTTAATCTTGTAAAAAAAAAGTGCTACTATCTCTTCAGGATTGCCAGATGTTTGCGCTCAGCCCGTGCCGTCTTCATTCCCATGCAGAGATGGTGGCAGGAGGTGAGTCTCCCAGAATGGAAATTGTGTGTTGTCCTCAATTATTTTCACTGAGAGCCATAAAACAAAAAAGGGAGCTTTGTGCAGCTCGAAGAGGCAAACGTAGGTCGGCTTCTTTCACTGGCTTTCGCTGCCTGCTTCTCCGGCAGCACAAGGGGCAGCATTTGGAACATAAGAAAAGGTGCTGTACGTAGTTTTTGTCCGAATTGTAAAAGCTTTTCTGCATAAATAAAAGAAAGTATGGGGTTTTGAGTGGTCCAGCGGGTAAGGCACTGTTATTATAAATAGAGGATTGCTGGTCCGGATCCCGGTCATGCTGCTAGCCATCGGCAGCCGAGGCCCAGGGAGAGCACAATTAACCTTGCTCTCTCCAGGGTGGGTAGATGGCGTTCTCTGGCAACATCGGTGGCCGGCCGTCACTGGCGTCTGCAGGCCAGGTATGCAATGCGCTGGTTGCCCGGTGATGCTGCATTGGCGACAGTTCGAAAGATGAGAGCCTTGACTGCACAGGGGGCAGAGGGGGCATGTGTTGGTCCACCCTAACGTGTGGCGGAGGCTTCACATTCAATGGGGGGAGAGTATGTATGGGTTGGGTAATTGGCGGCCCAAATTGGGGAGAAAATAGCCAAAATATATGTGTGTGTGTGTGTGTGTGTATATATATATATATAGCCAGCCAGACCAAACGGCAAGGCCGGCCTAACCTGAAACGGCAGCGCGCTGCTCCGAGCGTGGGTCGCCTTGCTGGGGCGTGGGTGACATGAGTATCCAGACCTGGAGCGAGCTAGCCTCGCTTGACGCGTGAGTAACCAGGAAAACCTCCTCCTGAACGAGGGTGAATCGCTTGAGCTGACCTAAACACACCTGAGACCAAAGAGGAACTGCAGGGCATCCTGAAGGCTCCAATAGGTTCAATTCTCTGCACCGAATGGCGGTGTCGAGGCTCCTTAAGTACACCCCAGTCCCAGGTGTAACACATGAACCAAAAGAACGTGCATCGATACACTGAACCAAACACGGTAGCTTTTTTAAAAATAAAAATATCCAAAGTCCTGTTAGACCTAGTAGACCTGACTTTACAGGTTAACCCCTTAGTATTACGCCTTATTATATTTTACAACAGAAGTAAAACAATAGCTTGTGGACTATGGAAACACACCCTGCACTTACCACTGGAACCCCTATACTCAGTCACACTGCACCCCCAAAGACTTCTCCCCGCCCACACTACACCTGAACTCACACCCATCCAGTGCCTTTAGGAAATAATGTAAACATTCAGATTGGATCAAGCCTGTACATTGAACTGCTTTAAGCTGTGCGATACTGTGAATAGAGAGTGTGTATAGTGTGTGTATAGAGTGTGTAACGTGTGTATGTATGTATAGTATAATATAATATGTATAGTATAATGTGTAAATATTCGGTATTTCTATTGTGTAAATATGTGTTCTTTTTTTCACTTACTTTTACACCTGTGTAATGCACCGTGACAATTGATTTGACTTAGATTCATATATTTTTTAGAGATAGATAAACATATATATTGAAGGTTTATGAAGTGAACTTTAGAAAGAAAACAGCGTGGTTAACACTGTCGGCACGTCGGCGGGCCCTACGCAGTATTATTGTAGCGTATTCAGAAAGTGCTTGGCACCCTGCAGGTAAGTAGCTAAGTAAGTAAATGTGTGTGTGTGTGTGTGTGTGTGGACAGTGAGACGTTAAGCAGAGTGCTTTAAGGCTCAGTTTATGTAATTTACTGCAGGATTCTAGCTGAGGTGTCTCACACACTCCGCTGGTTGACGACCTCTCCAAAAGATCTTATAGAACTTCTGACGTCTCCGCCTCTCCTCCATTAATCTCCGTTTACTTTAAACCAGGCGGGCATAAAAACAGCTCGGGATCCTTCAGGAATGTTCGTGTACTAGCCCACTGTCGCTAGCAACACAAAGCTAAGAGTTTGAGTTGTTGGACGGTAGGATGGATTTTAAACGGCATCCAAAAATACGTCTGACTGGTGTGTGTTTTAGCACCTAATGCAGTGTTCCTTGTGCCACTGGCTGTCACACACCCCTACAGCATAATTAGCTCCACCCAGTGCTTAACAGTTGGCAAGGTGTTCTTTTCATGAAATGCTGCTTCTTTTTCCTCCCAAACGGACTGAACATTTGGTGATTGTGGACCGAGGGTTTCATTTGAACCCCTTATGCTCCGTGATTACGAATTACTAATTGGGAACTACATGAAAAGCCATGCAAACTGCCTGAGCTGTTCCTAAGTCATAACAGAGGGGGAAAATGCAAGGAACACCGGTGGTTCCCTTTATCAGTCCACAGCACTTGTTTCCAGAATGCCTCAGGCTGGTTTAGATGTTGCCTGGATGAATGACATCCAGGCAGTGTTTCACAGTGAAACGGTGCACCACCACTCCTGCGTCAGCTAAATATTCCCGCAGGGGGTTTGCTTTGCCTTTCTGGCCTGCATATGAGCAGTTCTATCTAGGGATTCACTGATCCGATATTAGGATCGGGTATCGGTCCCAATATTAACAAAATTAGCTGGATCAGGTATCGGATAATTAGGCCTATCCATGGAACTGATCCTTTCACTTTAGTTTGTTGGTGCGAGACTGCACTAAACGTGCAAATAATTCAATTTAGTACATTTATATCTGTGTTAATTTGTTATATTATATAAAGTAATGTTTAGGTCATTCCTGATGCCTTAAGTCTTTCCCACATGGTGAAGTATACGGTTTATTAATTCAGCAATGGTATCAGACTGGTATCGGGTATCGACCGATATGCAAAGTATATCGGTATCGAAACTGAAAAAGCCAGATCGGTGTATCCCTAGTTCTACCTGCCCATGATTTCAGCAATTCCTCTTAATTGCCATGTAAAATAGCCTGAATTACCTGCTGTTTTTCACTGAACTCAACGATCATGTGATCATTTTAGGCCCATCCAGATTCACATTTCTGTATTTTTCTAGGCAGGTGGCGCTAGACATCGGGAAAAAGGTGCTTGGCCACTGTTGCACGCTTTATTTAGTCTCCAAGTGCGGAAAATGAAGACAAACCTGGGTTTCTCCTCTTCAGGAGGGTTGCACCAGAGCAGCACCATCAACTTCTCAAAAAAGGTTAGCTAGCTAAACAGCGTAATCAGGAAAGCATGAGCTGAGCTGGAAGTCTTGGCCAACTGCCAATCCGGGCTTATAAAATCTAAAAATTATTTATAGCATTATATTATATTATTTCTGGAACAGGACTAATATTAAAACTATATAATATTGAATTTTCACTTGCAACTCACCCCTTTACACATAACACGCCTGTCCTGCTATTGGCTGAACAGGCTATGTCCTATTCGTCTCCCTCCTGATCTCTAAAGGCACAAAAGTAAGGTGATTATTATCTCGTCCGCTCGTCGGTACAGTGACGCATTCATAATCAGGTTGCCCTCCACCTTTGGATTTGGCAGCGTACCAAATTAGGATTTGGGCATGTGCTGTAAATGGTGTTAAGACTGCGCCCTGACCTTTGATTAAACCTCTCCTGCGGCTTCGGGCCCGGCTGCCGTTGGGCTGACGGTCTCTGGCTCGGCAGGATTATGAGGTATTATGCAGATGATGTTCCTTAAGCCAGTGCATGTTTTTTTTCCCCCGCATTCATTAAGAAAATCGGGCCTCTGAGGCACCTTGATTGCGTTGCCTTCCTCTGGCATGGCTGACATCTCAGGGTGAGGAACATCTTGAGGTCCTGGCAGTGGCAATGTCGTGGCAGTGACCGTGTTACAGCGATGGCCAAGACCTTCGTCAGCAGCTGCTGCAGTCCAGGTAGCTGCGAGAGATTTTGTGGGGAGCAGATGTTAGCGTCCCCCTGTGTTATCTGTCGACTTTTTTTCTGTTTCTGACTGCCGTGGATCACGGCCGATATCAGGAGGATGTTACCTAATGTCTCTAATGCACTCAGCCGTTCCTCCATGAAGCCTTTCATCTCCAGTCCCACTAGACCCCCATCCCATCTGCTGAAAAAAGAAGCTCTCTGCTTTATTACCTAGCGCTTTGCTGTGAATGAGGTTTTTCTGCCCTGGTCCTCGTCCACATCCGCTACGCTCTTAGCTGTGAGCCGATATCAGGGTAGTGTCCTTCAAACCAAACGTGGCTTGGCAGAGGACAGCTGCTGAACCCTCCGAAGGAAGGCCCTCTGTCCTCACAGCTTTGTCCGATTCTATCTAAAGACCAGGATTTTGTGCTTCGACCCTGTCCGTGTGGAGCGGCGGAGGTGGCTCTCGCCCCTCCTCGCGATCCCTTTCCGGTTTTAGCGTGCACAGCGAGCTTCTGATGCTTATTTTTGCCACAGGCAGCGTGGCCTCTCGCCAGACGGAATTGGCAGAGCATCAGCCGGAATGAATGTTACGCAACCTGTGACAACTCGGAGGGCCGTGTTGGTGTGGAATATCAATATGCGCAATGCAACAGCACATAAAGCGCCACATGGCAATGTAAACAGAAACACGCTGCGTCGGAGAGATAGCGATGATAATCCCAACATGGGATCTCGGGATGAAAACATAATGCAACGGATGCGGAGGGGGGTGGGGGGGGGGGGGGGGGGTTAGCTGCCATCTCCTCAGATCAACATGAAACATGGAGCTAGACATATCTCCCTCTGTCTCCGGCTCTTTCGCCCTCTCTCTCTCCCTCCACCTTGCTCGTAGCCACGCCACCGCTATAGCCTAACTTGAGATGGGTCTAAATCGGAATCCCATCCCACCCCCACCCCCCCGTGGCCAGTTTACTCGCATGCTGATGCATTCCCCCTCCGATGCAAATACAAGCGGCCTCTCTCCCCACCGGAAACCCTCGCCGTCTCCCTCAGACTACACTGGACGGCTGTCGAGGAACACCTTTCATTTCCGATGTACGGCTAATGAGGCCTTGTCACAGCCCGTGGAGATAGCGGCGCTTCTTTTCTCTAAGGTGAGCTTTAATTGCGTCCTCCTCACTTGGTGACATCTTTCCCATCATGGTGGGTTACTCTCCTCCGAGACTAACCGCACACCTATTGGACGTGTGGAACTCTGGCAGCTGTCACCGCACTCTCGCTACCGTCTGAAAAAAATAAAAATAAATAAATAAAACCTCCCGGATCCTCCAAGATCCACAAATTGCAGGTTTCAATTGCCGTCGGTTTCGATTCGGGAAATGCCGGCGGCCGCCGCGGGTCCTTCTTGCGGCTGTTTTGGTCGAAAGAAAGCGACTCCTAATTGCCCTCCATAAACTACCTGGCTGCTGCGGAACCGAAATCAATTTCTTCCCCCGAGATGATTTTCGGGGTGTAATGGTAACCTCCTGACAGCTCAACTTTTTTTGGCGGGCTTCATGAAAGGTCACTGTCAACAGACTACTGTCACATTGATGCATCGCGGGGGGAAAACAGCCAGCGAGGGCTGCGGTACAGGCGCCTAATACAGCCACCACATCGGATCGGATCTCTTGTCGCAGCTCAGTGCACATTCACCGGCTTTGTAAATTGAGATTAATAATGTCGTCTATGGCGAGAGTTTACAGACGGCTATTCCCCGCTCCCTCCTCTCCACTCCCTCCTCTCCGAAAGGGGGGCCGGCGGCCTGCCGTTCGAAAAACACTGACACGAGCGGAGTGAATATTAATGTCCTTTACCCACCCTGCGCATACACTAGCGCCGCCCGTTTGCCCGACTTGTTTGTATACATTGACTCTTTGACATTCAAACCCAAGGAATCCTCCCCCGCCGGCTCGCTCGTAGCAGACAGCATGTGTGTGTGAGTGTGTGTGTGTGTGTGTGTGCAAGGGAGAGCGAAAGAGAAAGCGCGTGGGCAAAGTGTCACGGCTGCGCAGTGCCAAGAACAGCTCCACACATTGTTAACAGTCCTCCGTGTATGGAGACGTCTGCCTGGCCACAGATAGCACCGCGGTCTGGTCAGTAGAACGACAATTAACGGTACGTCCAGGGTCCAGGGCCGGCCTGTTGTTGTCCTGCATTTTAATCTCGTTTGTGGAGGGGTGGGGGGTGGGGGGTGAGGGGGGTTACAGCTTAACGATCCAACTTTGGCTGAGGTGACGTCTTCTTTTCCTTTGTGCATCAAAGCCCTGACCATTAAGCTAAGCGCATTTATTCCACACCAAGTTAGGCCAAGTTGAGACGTCTGGAAATTTGCCACAGGCCTTGTAATGATAATGAGAAGACAGGACAGTTTCAACGTGGGTATTTTAGACTGCTCGAAAAACCCGAGGAGAAAAAAATCAAGATTTCCAGAGAATAAAAGGCCTTCCTGAAGCTCACATCAATGGCTTGGCTGGTTATCATCTTCCTGCCTCATACGTTCCCAGCATTTCATTTGTTTCCCTTCCAAGGACTTTCAAAACAGCGCTGCCAATTTGCTGTGCCGTTTTTTTGTGTTTTTTTTTTACGGATAATTATAAGCCAAATCAGCCGCTCTTATGGCGCATCAGCGTTCTCCCAAAATTTCAAGGTGACTTTCCTCATTTCCATCGTTCCACAGTTTAATGTTGTAAATTACATTAACAAACAGTCTGGGCGCTGACGATGAGCCGCTCCAGAGAACTTTCTGATCTCATTGTTTTGCGGTGGTAATTTAATTACCACAAGCTTTAGCTTTAGCTTGTTGCGCCACAGATCACCTCTAGGTGTCAATGTTCTAAGGTAAAGGTGCACACGAAATGTGTCCTCCCTTACCCATCTGTGGTAGTGAACACACACACACTAGTGAACTAGGGGCAGTGAGTACACACACACACCCAGAGCAGTGGGCAGCCAACTACAGCGCCCAGGGAGCAGAGAGGGTAAAGGGCCTTGCTCAAGGGCCCAACAGTGGCAGCTTGCTGAGCCTGGGAATCGAACCCACAACCCTGTTATCAATATCCCGGCGCTCTAACCGCTGAGCCACCACTGCCCCGTAGCCTGAGCGAAAGCGCTCAGGTGGTGCCTGATGTGTTGGTTAGGTGTTAGCAGGGATGCTCTCACTAGTCATTCATTGACCATCCCAATCCACCCCCAGACAAGGAAGGTAGGAATGTTCTGTGCCAAAGTGTATGTGATTGTGTGTGTGTGGTGCCCTGCGGTTGACTGGTGCCCTGTCCAGGGTGTATTCTTGCAATGTGCCCAAAAAATTCTCTGTAGGCTCCTGGCCAACTGCGAACGTAACCAGGAAGAAGCGGATAAGGATGGATAGATGTATGGATCCATCCTTGTGGTAGCTTGTGATGGACCGGCACCCTGTCCAGGGGGTATTTCTGCATTGCACCCAATGATTCCGAGTAGGCATCCGGATGAATAAATGGATGGCCCCAAGTGGTGTACGAGTGTGTAAATCAATGAGTGTGTGTGTGGTACCCTGACTGCTTGTCCAGGGGGTATTCTTGCAATACATCTGATGATTCCGTGTAGGCCCCTGACCCACTACGACCCTAACCAAGAAGAAGCAGATCAGAAGATGGATGGATGTTATGTCACAAATGGCTTCTCATAGTGCGATTGGTAGCCTGTGATGGACTGGCGCACTGTCCAGTGGGTATCCCTGTGTTGCGCCCAGTGATTCCGAGAAGGCAACCCGACCCACTGTGGCACTGACCACAGAAAATGGATGGCTGGATGGATGGATGGCATGCTGCAAATTGCCCTTTAGTGGAAGTGTGTAACCCAATGGGTGTGTGTGGTACCCTGCAATTGACTGACGCTCTGTCCAGGAGGTATTCTTGCGAGCAGACTCTGGACCCACTGTGATCCCAACCAGGAAGAAACAAATAGGAAGATGGAAGAATGGGTGGATGGATGGATGGATAGATGTTAAGCCACAAATTGCCCCTAATAGGGCGATTGGTAGCCTGTGATGGACTGTCGCCCTGTCCCGTGGGTATTCTCACAATGTGCCCAGTGATTCCGAGTAGACTCTGGACCCACTACAACCACAACCAGGGGGGAGTGGACGGATGGATGTCAGACCATAAATATCTCCTAGGTATGAATGTGTGAGTGAATGGGTGACTGGCACCCTGTCCAGGGGGTCTTTCTGCATTGCACCCAATGATTCAGAGTTGGCATCCGGACCCACTACGGCCCTGACCAGGAGGAAATGGATAAGAATTTGGATGGCTGGATGGATGTTGATGGACGTAATTTGCTCCTTAGTGTCAGTGTGTAAATCAATTCTGGGTTTTTGTGTGGTACCCTGCGATTGGCCATCACCCTGTCCAGGAGGTATTCTTGCAATGTGCCCAGTGATTCCGAGTAGACTCTGGACCCAGAAAGAAACTAATAGGAAGATGGATGGATGGAAGGATGGATGGATGGATGTTATGCCACAAATTGCCCCCAAGTATGAGTGTGATAAGTAGCCTGGGATAGACTGGTGCCTTGTCCAGGGGATATATTAGCGATGCATCCGATGACTCTGTGCAGGCTCCTGACCCACCGAGACCCTAACCAGGAAGAAGTACATAAGAAGATGGATGGATGCATGGATGTTACACCACAAATTGCCCCTAAGTATGAGTGTTTCAGTGAATGGTGCGATTGGTAGCCTATGATGAACTGGTGCCCTGTCCATGGGGCGATTCCAACATTGCGTGCAATGATCCCACCGTGATTCTGAATAGGAATAAGCGGATAAGAAGATAAATGGATGGATGGATGTTTTGCTGCAAAGTGCCCATAGGTATGAGTGTGAGTGCATGGGTGTGTGTGTGTGCGCCCAATGATTCCACACCCACTGCCACCCTTACCAGGAAGCAGCGTATAATAAGATGCATGGATGGATGCTGTGCCACCACCGACAGAATTACAGCAGACCAGTAGTGCCTCGCGTATCATCGCAGATCAGACGTAACCTGCAGGTGCGATGCATACAAAACGGGCTCCCTTTTAAGCTCTTTTTTTCTTCTTTTTTCAATTAAAGCACAATCTCTGCTCATCACGGTCGTGATGTGACGTTCTGCAGAAAGCTCTCCAGCTCGCAGTGGCCGTGCCTTGCTGATGGCTACAGCGGTAGCAGCTCATCAGTTGACTAATTGGAGAGGCTGTCCTCGCAGCGTTCTTTGTTCTGCCCGCTGTTTTGCTCATTTGGTGTGACAAATAGCAAGCCTGTGGAGGATGCAGGACCTGGGTGCTGTCCTGACCTATGACATCTCATTTGTTTCTGATAAATGGCCATTTTCCCAAGGTGCATGGTTCACTTGAGAGGCAATTGCCAGGTATGAGTTGCCTTCTTTTGTGACATCAGACAAACACACACACACACACCATAAAAAGTATGGCCCTCCAAGACTTTGTGCAGGCAATGGCACGTTTCAGGTCATTCTTGCCGTACCATATGTGGCACCTTCAGACATAATGATGAGACACAGGCAGGCAGTTAACGGGGAACAGTGGTCAGATTGTGTTCAAGCCATTGTCTTATTTGTGGTTTTAGGGTTTTAACAGGGTTGACGGATTAAGTGCAATGTATTTTATTTGCTGGGTGCTTCAGAGTGGGCAGAAAGAACAGTTCAAAATACAGAAAACCTTTGTCTCTCTCTCTCTCTCTCTATATATATATATATATATATATATATATATATATATATATATATATATATGTAGCTAGATATATATATAAAGGAGGTATTCTTGCAGTGTTCCCAGTGATTTCGAGCAGACTCTAGACCCACTGTGATCCCAACCAGAAAGAAACAAATAGGCAGATGGAAGAATGGGTGGATGGATGGATGGATGGATGGATAGATGTTATGCCACAAATTGCCCCTAATAGGGCGATTGGTAGCCTGTGATGGACTGTCACCCTGTCCCATGGATATTCTCACAATGTGCCCAGTGATTCCAAGTAGACTCTGGACTTACTACGACCACAACCAGGGGAAAGTGGATGGATGTTAGACCATAAATATCTATATCATATATCAAATATCATCTAGTATGAACATGTGAGTAAATAGGTGACTGGCACCCTGTCCAGGGGGTCTTTCTGCATTGCACCCAATGATTCAGAGTTGGCATCTGGACCCACTACAGCCCTGACCAGGAGGAAATGGATAAGAATTTGGATGAATGGATGGCTGGATGGATGTTATGTCGCCATCCATCCATCCTACATATTAATCTTCATTTTAACAATTCTAAGAGATGGAGGTAATATAACTAAACACATTCAGCTGAAGAAATGTCGTTAAAATCAGTTAATCAATCAAAATAATAAAAAAAAAAAATGTGAGGAAAAAGTTAGAACACCCCCATATTTATTACTACTTCAGTTGTCTACAATTAGAATCAGCCGCAGAACATCAGCCGCAGAAGATTAGAACATCATTAAAAAGGATTTCTGAGGAGTTTGTCTCATTTAAACTTTAGATATTTAGTTTGGCTTTCTCTTGATTGGTAAAGTGAGCGTTATTACCATGGTGAAATCCAAAGAGCACTCTAAGGCCTTCAGAAAGAAGGTTGTAGATGCAGATGAGAAGCCTGGGAAGGGATTTAAAAAGGTCTCAGAACACTTCGAAATCAGCCGTTCTACTGTCCACGTTGTCCACTGTCCAAGTTACAAGTGCGACAACTGCCAACATGGCCAGATCAGTCCATCCTAGCACCTTGCCGCCGTGCCACAGCTGAAGTCAAAGAACAGTATCTGCCATCAAAAAGAGACTACAAACGTTAGACCAAGACCAGGACATCTGGAACATGTGCTTGGACAGATGAATCCAAAGTTGAATTATTTGGATGCAGTAACAGCAGACAGAGCAGCATTTGAGCAAAAGAACCCATATCAGCTGTGAAGCATGGAGGTAGGGGAAGCTTTTCTGCAGTAGGACCTGGAGAGCTCTCTAACATAGAATCCACTAGGAATTCTTTATTGAATCAGAGGACGCGTGAGGAAAATGTGAGAGCATCTGTCTAAAAACTGCAGCTGAAACGTCACACAGCTGAAAAAGTTCTGCTTGGAGGAGTGGGAAAACCTTCTCCCAGTTGAGTCTGGGAAATCATTCTAGGAAACGTCTAACTGAGGGGGAATACCAGCTATTACAGTATTGGGTTTCCTCACAGGAAAACAGCATTTCAATTAATCACATCTTACAAATTAAGTTGAAAAGGTTTATTCAGCTTAATTGGTTTAGTAAAATTCCTTCCATCTCTTAATATTGTTAAGGCCCCAGATAGACATGTTAGCCATACATCATCCTTAAAACTATATATATTAATCCATATATATGTAGAATTAATCCATAAACATCTAATAAACACTGCTTTACAAGGCAGATTAGTACATAAACAACCTCAATAAATACTCTTATATGCCCCCTCCCCCCCCCGGCTCTAGACTAAAATACATTATTCTATAAACAACTACAGGAAACACTGATGTTCGACTATATCTGGAATAGGAGGAACTTTCCCGTAACCATAATAAATACTTATATACACGAGTAGGAGTAGAAATGGGTCAACTTAAAAAAAATACATATTTAATAGGATATATAAGGGTTATAAGGATCCATCCTAATTAACACTGCTATAAACCAGAACAAGAGGTTTTAGCCCATGTATAACTCCAGTAAAAATGCTAAACTGGGATAATGGGCATTAGTTCATAAACTAACCAAATAAACACTATAATAGGAAGTCTTATTTAATGAGCTGCTATTAATCTATAAACAAAGTTCTCGCATACACTTGGAAGTAGTAGTCCATAAACATCCTCAATAAACTTCCACACTGGAATAATAATAATAATAATAATGGAATAATATTAATCCATATGTTATTTCAGTAAAGATTCCTGTGTACTATATTAAAAGAAAGTAATTCCATAAACAACCACAATAAACACGTATATTCACCGGAATAGAGTGATGTAGTCCATAAACGACCTCCATAAAACTGATATACTAGAAAAATACATCCTATTAAATACTCTTATGCCCTAGAACACGCCCATAAACAACCCCTAGTGAATATACTAGAAGATACGGCTGTACATAGGAAGGAAATGGTCCATTTGCTAAAACCGACGATCTGTAGTCTAGTAGTAGTCTTTTTGGTCCTACTGGCAGGACAGCTGGCTCGAGAGGAATGGTTATCCAGCTTTAAACTCTTTGCAAAGTGTGGATTTTGGGTTGGCGAGCAGGAGTGCTGTTGGAGTCGCGGTGTCATGATCTGGTCGACCTGGTGACGTCAGTACGGGGTCATGGGCCGCCAGAGAACGAGCCGTTATCACCATCGCCACGTTATGGAGCAGCTTCGAGCCTGGTTGATTGCTGTCCCTCATTAATGTAATTGTCAGTTTTAATTATGCCCGTTCGCCGAATTCTCGTCCCAAAGCCAGTGCTGGGCCTGGAATTGTGCCAGAGCTTGCAGCCAGTGGACGTGAGCGTCGCTAACCTCTGCCTCGCGAGCTGCGGGAGTGCTGTTTTTGAATATTCCGGCAGTGTACCGGAGGCCGGGCGCCGCTGTTGTGCGGTTGTGCCGGCCTGAGCCGGCCTGAGCCGTGTGTATCTGTGCAGATAAGAGAGCTTTGAGAAGATGTCTCTGAGCTAGAGAGTACCAGGGAGACGGAGTGGGAGGGGGATTTGGGGAGGGAGGGGCGGAATAACATTTGCTTGTCGGGAGATAAACATGCTTAATTAGAATACGCATTTGTTCGGTAATTCTTTCCATAATTGAGATATTTTAATCTCTGAATATGCCGGCTGTTTGGAAAAGTCGGCCGCCGCTCCTCGGCTTGATCTGGAGCGTAAACTCGGGAAATGTGCTTTGGCACGGTACCAAGTACGGCAACGGAAGCAACTTCACCGTTTTGGATTAGAGCAATCTGCGCAAACAATGGAAGTACACAGGCTGCGGCATTTCGCCGCTAATCATTCGGAAACCTCCACCGTCTTTTTATGGGAAAACGCGGAAACGCTGCCGTTTTTCCGACATGATGAGATGGCAATAAATTAAGATGTTGGGTTTTTTGTGTGTGCGTGTTAGTGTGCGTGTTAGTGTGCAATGGAGTGGCTCCCCAGTGTAATCACACTCCAATCTAGACAACAAACTCCCGCTCTGCTCTTTAAGTCGATAGCACTTCAGACGGAGGAACAGGAAGTCTCCTGCAGCTCCGCAGAGAGATAAAGGCACTGATAGGGGATCGCCGCAGTGCAGTCATTGTGCTACATTGAGATGGGCCTTTCCGAAACTGATGGGTGCCGCCAATTTCGATCCCCGCGGCTCTCCCCCCTGAGAATGGGACGTGTAAATGGCTTTCCGGTGCGATATTTTTAAGGCGACGCTCTGTTCTGGGAAGAAAGTACAAAAACGAAAACGAGACGGCGCGGATAGATCCCGCTGCCGAGCGCCTCTGAATCTATGGGGACGTAACAGTTATTGCCACTATTTTTCAGGTTCTGCCGCAGATTCAATTTGCTATTGTGTTACTTGAAGGACACTATGTACACTTTTGACACATTCATTATCGCCAACGCCTCCAAAGAGCGATTTATAGAATAGCCCAACAAACGCTAAGGAATCAATTCTGGGAGCGCGCTGCTGCGGAGCTGACGGTGTTGGAAACGTGCATTACTTCACGTTTTCAGTTCAGTTCTTTCTTGGAGAATTGATTCTTTTCTTCAGCGGCTGATTTAAGTGCTAGCAGGCGGCCACAAGCGATTCACTTGGGTAACAACATGGGGAAATTATGAGGAGCAACGTCTTTATTCACGCTGAACAGATTTCAGTCTGGTCATTTTGGCTCTTACTGTAGCTTTTTAAATGGAAAGCCTTTTTTACTGGTTATTCCTGCATTGATTAGGTATAGACTGGACACAGGGTGGATGTGACATCACTCTTCCCGTGTCAATTGTTTAATTATAGCGGAAGACTGATGAATTTTCAGGACTTGGTGCCATTTAAGTCTGTAATTATATGGCAAATTTGATCAATTAGGAAAAGGACTACAATGTGATGAATAAAGTGTATTGCCAGTAGGGTTGGGTGGTATCCACTTTTTACATACCGCCATACCGTCAGTAATTAAAGTAGTCTGCAGTGGTTCATCATACACAGCGTCACTTTTACTGTACTACTACTACTACCACCACTACTCCTACCACTCATACTACTGCTACTACTACTATCACCACTACTATTACTATAAACACTACTGCTACCACTCTTACTACTGCTACTACTACTATCACCACTACTATTACTATAACCACTACTGCTACTACTACTACTACTATCACCACTACTATTACTATAAACACTACTGCTACCACTCTTACTACTGCTACTACTACTATCACCACTTCTAATACTATAACCACTACTGCTACCACTCTTACTACTGCTACTACTACTATCACCACTTCTATTACTATAACCACTACTGCTACCACTCATACTACTGCTACTACTACTACTATCACCACTACTATTACTATAACCACTACTGCTACCACTCATACTACTGCTACTACTACTACTATCACCACTACTATTACTATAACCACTACTGCTACCACTCATACTACTGCTACTACTATCACCACTACTATTACTATAACCACTACAGCTACCACTCATACTACTGCTACTACTATCACCACTACTATTACTATAACCACTACTGCTACCACTCATACTACTGCTACTACTATCACCACTACTATTACTATAACCACTACTGCTACCACTCATACTACTACTACTGCTACTACTATCACCACTACTATTACTATAACCACTACTGCTACCACTCATACTACTACTACTGCTACTACTATCACCACTACTATTACTATAACCACTACTGCTACCACTCATACTGCTACTACTACTTCTATTACCACTACTATTACTATAACCACTACAGCTACCACTCATACTACTGCTACTACTACTACTATCACCACTACTATTACTATAACCACGACTGCTACCACTCATACTACTACTACTATCACCACTACTATTACTATCACCACTACTGCTACCACTCATACTACTGCTACTACTACTACTATCACCACTACTATTACTATAACCACTACTGCTACCACTCATACTACTGCTACTACTACTACTATCACCACTACTATTACTATAACCACGACTGCTACCACTCATACTACTACTACTATCACCACTACTATTACTATAACCACTACTGCTACCACTCATACTACTACTACTGCTACTACTATCACCACTACTATTACTATAACCACTACTGCTACCACTCATACTACTGCTACTACTACTTCTATTACCACTACTATTACTATAAACACTACTGCTACCACTCATACTACTGCTACTACTACTACTATCACCACTATTACTATAACCACTACTGCTACCACTCATACTACTACTACTATCACCACTACTATTACTATCACCACTACTGCTACCACTCATACTACTACTACTATCACCACTACTATTACTATCACCACTACTGCTACCACTCATACTACTGCTACTACTATCACCACTACAATTACTATAACCACTACTGCTACCACTCATACTACTGCTACTACTACTATCACCACTACTATTACTATAAACACTACTGCTACTACTCTTACTACTGCTACTACTACTACTATCACCACTACTATTACTATCACCACTACTGCTACCACTCATACTACTGCTACTACTACTACTATCACCACTACTATTACTATAAACACTACTGCTATCACTCATACTACTACTACTGCTACTACTATCACCACTACTATTACTATCACCACTACTGCTACCACTCATACTACTACTACTGCTACTACTATCACCACTACTATTACTATAACCACTACTGCTACCACTCATACTACTGCTACTACTATCACCACTACTATTACTATAACCACTACTGCTACCACTCATACTACTACTACTGCTACTACTATCACCACTACTATTACTATAACCACTACTGCTACCACTCATACTACTACTACTGCTACTACTATCACCACTACTATTACTATAACCACTACTGCTACTACCACCACTACCACTACTGCTACTACTGCTACTATTACATCTACTACTGCTACTGCTTATGCTGCTACTATTACTACCCCTACTGCTACTACTGATTCCACTTCTGCTAATACTAATATTACTACTACTACTGCTGCTGCTACTACTATTATTAGTACTGATTCTGCTCCTACCACTACTATTAACACCACTTTCACCACCACCACTATTACCACTACTGCTTCTACAACTACTATCACTACAAACAAAAATGGAGATGTTTTGTATTGGACAGCAGCCAATACAACAACCATATGGGAAACAGAAACTATGATTGAACAAGTCCAATCTTCCTATTGAACGTACGAATCTGATTTGTCTGAGTTGGATACAACCCGACAGAAAGTCAAGGATGGACTATTTATTATTGCGTCATTCTGTACTCCGCACTCCGCAATTCTGTAGTTCCAGCTCTTTGTTTTCTTAACAAGCCATGTTGTTGTCAGTATGGCCAGCGAGCATCTGACACAGAGGATTCGTGCTACATTACCAGCCATTTGTGTTTTGGCGTCCCCTGTTAAAAGCAGACCCGGGCTCAGGGAACATACAATACTTCTCATTACCGCTCGTGTTTGAAATGGGATTTTAGGAGGGAAGTCTGTTCACTTAACCTCGGTGAAATTATGAACACTTTACTGGAAAGACGTCGGGGAGATAAATCGGTCCTTGGGAAATGGCAAGCAATTAAAAGTATATTAGCTGTTCAAGGCCAAAAATAATTAAAGCTCTTCGACCATTGTGTTTTAGAAAATAGCTGCAGGCAGCAATCATAAGAGGTGCAGCCAGTCAAAAGTCGCAGCATACATTAAGCGCTCTGCCATGCCCTGGCTACAGTGGAAGCAGAAATGTGCTCGCCTTCAAAGCGCCCCTTTGATTTCATGCTTTCCGTCTTTTTTTACGGAGTTATAGCTCCTGTCTCCTTTTCTTATGTGAGTGTGTCGTTTCACTGGTTTGAAAAAAAGGGGGGGGGGGGATTGGTGATTGGATCTGCATATTTAATCGCGTGCAGGAAATTCTATCGCAGGGGCAGAGCAAATGGAAGCGGAGCGCAGATGAATATTCCCTAGTCGGCTCGTTACTGCCGTGCGAGAATACGCATATCGACATAGCTGAGAGTCTTGCGGCGCATTGCAGGATAACCCCTGAGGACACGCGCCACACACGTAGGGAAGAGAGTGGAGAAAATAGAGAAAAATGATGGAGGAGTGCCAGTGCTCGGCTCAGATAAACATCATGGAAAAATGAATTCCGAAGACTTTAATGGAGTATGTGTACACTGTTAGCGTGCCATTCACTTTCCAGGCCATGCTAAGCACGGATGAATATGTAGGCCTAAAATTAGAACAGGGTTCTAATCTCAGCTCAGGCCGTGGTCCTTGGGGCCGATGTCCTGCACAGATTCACCTTCTTAAACCTGGCAGTTTACAGATTTGCAGTTGATCCAGGGCTGGTTATAATGGCACCTGTCAAAGGAGTGGGATCTACAGATCATCCAGCAAGTAATCAGCCAGTTCTTGGAAGCCGGAACATGGGCAAGCATAAGGATCTGAGCCGCTTTAACCCAAAAGAATGTAATTGTGATGGTTAGACGACCTGGTCAGAACATCTACTAACCAAAACATCAGGCAGGTCTTGTGGGGTGTTCCCGGTATGCAGTGGTCAGTACCTACCCAAGGAAGAACTACCGGTGCACCAGTGACAGGGTCATGGGCTGTCAGTGATGTGGTTCGTGGAGGCTCCACCTCAGCTTATAGACCTTCAGAGGCCTTGTTGAGTTCATGGCAGGTCAGCGCTGTTTTGACCCAGACAATATTTGGCAATATTTTTAATGTTATTGCTGATAATTGTTCCATATACTTTATGTACAGAAGTATTGGGACACCTGCTCATTCATTGTATCTTCTGAAATTAAGGGTATTAAAAAGAGTTGATCCTGCTTTTGTTGGAGTAACTGCCTCTACTGTCCAGGAAAGAAGGCTTTCAACCAGATTTTGGAGCATGGCTGTGAGAATTTGATTGCATTCAGTTAGTGAGGTCAGGATGTTGGATGGTCGTCTTACGAGAATGTCCTGTAGACTGGGATTTCTGCCACTGCTGGTAGACCTGTATGACCGTCCTCTTCCAGCGGTCAAAAAATGACACAAAAATGATTGGCCAAAAGGAGTGATTGCATCTGGGCGTGCCAAAGGCCGTAGTGTGAAGGAAGCAGCTGGAAGAGGACGGTCATACGGGTCTACCAGCAGTGGCAGAAATCCCAGTCTACAGGAAATTCTCGTAAGACGACCATCCAACATCCTGACCTCATTTACCCATTTTCAATTCACATGCACTGCATCAACTCTTCTCAAACTATGAGTCCCGTCACTCACCCCACATGTATTTATAGTTATAGCCTAAAGTTACTACCACCTTAAACACGGTCACAAGGTGACTATTTCCTTGCCTGGGGAGCATATCTACATACTGTATATTTGCCCATTCATTCACATTTACATTTATCCAGAGTGATGTACATTTGAATCCTGTTACACAGGTAGGAGAATTTAGTGTTTTGAGTCTTGCCCAAGGGTTGTTATTGGTGTGATGGGCCCACCCCAGCCAAAGAATCGACCTCCATTCTGCCATATATATTAATATTTACATGTATATCAGCTCTCAGTGCACAATAAGTAGGCATGCCCTGTTTAATAGTAAGGGGTAAAGAGAGGTTGGAAAGCGGTCATGGTAAAGGGGCTGTTTTAAGTACACTTCAGGGGGACTACAACAATACAACAATTTGGTCCCTGAGAGGCTGGTGTCGATGGTAATGTAAATGCGGTAGCGGGGGTTTAACCGGCCTGCCCGCTGCAGGCCTGCGCCTTCCCCACCGCTTCAGCCGCTGTCTGGGGCCCGTCTCGCTGTCGGACAAATCTCAGCGGGCTGGATGTGCTCAGAGGCGCTTCTTTCCACTTCAACGGGATTTGTGTGGACGAGACGAGTGCTTGGCGAGCACCACGGAAACATTATACTGCCCCCCCGGGAGGCGGGATGGATCGGGGCTTTATCTGCTTTCTGATCGTGCCCTTGCCTGGCGATCGCTTGTTTGCAGCGGCTGCACGTTTTAGAGCCAAACCGGCATTGATATTATAAATATCAATAAAGAAAATTAGAAAATTCCTGGAATGTTAGAATTTAGCACATTTTAGGGGAGTGTCTGAATGAGGAACAAATGAGGAAATGTGAGGTGATTTGCGGTTAAACAGTTCAGCAGTTCAGCGGTCATTTCTAATACATACTGGATACTACAGTGTTGAAGTGTGTCTGATGGACCTAGGCCTTCAGTTCGGAGATTGGCTTGTAATATCATGGCAGTGCTAAGATAATGGCAATGCCTGAGGACATTTTTCGGCTGTTAATTACATGTTATTGTAGCTGATGTTAGCTAGATGTTAACTAATGTTTCTCTATCTAAGTGTTCTACATTAAACATGTTAATTAAATGTTAACTAACATTACTCTAACTTACTTTAGCTAGAAGGTAAGGAAGGTTACACTAGCAAGATGTTAACTACGATTATTCTTGCTGATTTTAGCTAGATGTTAAGTGACACTGCCCTAGCTAATGTTCATCAGATGTTAACTAACCTTAGATGTTACTCTAACCTCTATATGTTAACTAATGTTACTCTAGTGACCCTTTCTAGATTAAACATGTTAATTAGATGTTAGCTAGTGTTAGCTAGGTGATAAGTAATGCTAC
Source organism: Salminus brasiliensis (assembly GCF_030463535.1). NCBI lineage: Eukaryota > Metazoa > Chordata > Actinopteri > Characiformes > Bryconidae > Salminus > Salminus brasiliensis. The sequence continues at coordinate 5,321,240 of NC_132889.1, read as the reverse complement.
TCTAGCTGATATTACCTAGATGTTAAGGAAGGTTACTCAAGCTAGATGTTAACTAGCATTTATTTACTCATTTTACTCTATTTAACTGCTAATGTTACCTAGATGTTAATAAACACTCCTCTAGCTCATGTTAGCTAGGTGTTATGTAACATTTCTCCAGCTGATGTTAACTAGATGTTAAGTAATGTTACTGATATCTAATGTTACCTAGATGTTTACTGACATTATTCTAGCTGGTGTTAGCTAGATGTTACTTCTATATATAAACTAATGTTACTCTAGTTAACCGTTCTAGATTAAAAATGTTAATTAGATGTTAACTAACATTACTCTAGCTGGTGTTAGCTAGATGTTAACTGACATTACTCTAGCTGGTGTTAGCTAGATGTTAACTGACATTACTTTACCTGATGTTAGCTAGAAGTTATCTGATTACTCTAGCTGGTGTTAGCTAGATGTTAACTGACATTACTTTACCTGATGTTAGCTAGATGTTAACTGATTACTCTAGCTGGTGTTAGTTAGATGTTACTTCTATATATTAACTAATGTTACTCTAGTTAACCGTTTTAGATTAAAAATGTTAACTAGATGTTAACTAATGTTCCTCTAGCTGATGTTAGCTGGATGTAAACTGACATAACTCTAGCTGATGTTAGCTAGATGTTAACTAACATTCCTCTAGTTGATGTTAGCTAGAAGTTAACTAATGTTCCTCTAGCTGATGTTAGCTAGAAGTTAACTAATGTTCTTCTAGCTGATGTTAGCTAGATGTTAACTGACACTACTCTAGCTGATGTTAGCTGGATGTTACCTGACATTACTCTAGCTGATGTTAGCTGGATGTTACCTGACATTACTCTAGCTGATGTTAGCTGGATGTTACCTGACATTCCTCTAGCTGATGTTAGCTAGATGTTTACTGAAACTACTCTAGCTGATGTTAGCTGGATGTTACCTGACCTTAATCTAGCTGATGTTAGCTAGATGTTAACTAATGTTCCTCTAGCTAATGTTAAGCAGATATTAAGTACTCAAGCTGATGTTTACGTAATGTCAGAACACATTAAACAAATTATATCTTGTTAGTTTTTCTCAAAACTTCTCGACACTCATCTCAACTGTACTACATGTCAATGTAGTAAAAAAAGAAATCTGGCCCATATACGCGGGGGTGATGCGTCAGATGCGTTTGACCATCTGGCTGGCCCTGGCTAAACACAGTGGTTTATGGCACAGACTATAAATGATCAGTTTTGTTTGATCATTTACTTTACATATGCATTACACATCTTAAGTCTTAAGTCAAATCTTGAGTCTTAAGCCTTCAGGTCCTGTCTGTCTGGCTTCTTCCATGCCTGCCTAGACTCTGCCATCACCCTGGCTGGTTCTAGTGTGTGTTTATCTGTTCTGTGGCGTTCTGAACGCTGCAAAACACACACACACACACACACACACTCTCTGAGACTTCACTCCCGAAGTCAGAAAGGCATAGACGGAGGCTTTCCTGATGATTCATACCCCATGCTTTCGTCTGCATGGGAGGAAGCTGGGAAGAGCATTGCCTCTTCCTCGACTACTGCTGAAATAGCAGCTGATGAAAGCTGGCACTCTCCCAGCAAGGTAAAACCCCTGTCACCGCTCTGAAACCCAGCGCAGCACAACACTGCGTTACATAACGACGGAAAGGAGCAAATGCATACCTCGTATAGACACAGGGAACGAATGTGTAAGCTAGCGTTTTTTTATGCACTGTCATCAGTGTGGGTGTAATTTAGTTGATTCTACACTGATGAATGAGGAGTTATGATTCAGCACACTCTTTCCACACTCTTTCATCACCCTGCTTTGCCCTGAAGACTTCAGGGTCTTACACTAAGTAGCTTACGTAGAGCAGACACTCAGGGTCCACTTTATTAGAAACCCCACTTGCTCTCCCACTTGAGGTACTTTAGGTAGACTATATAGGAGTACAGTTACAGACTGTAGCACATCTGTTGCTACCACCACCTCCACACACACACATACCATTTATCATCAGGTAATGACCACTGATGAGGTCAACAGTATAATTTACTAGAAGGTAGGGGGTCTAAAAGTGGGTGAAATCAGGAGGGGGTCTGATCTGAGACGCATTTGAGCCACATGTTATAGCAGTATAAACGCATCCGTCTCACCAAGACTCACTCCACAACCCAAACTCCTCCCAGTACAACCCAAACTCCTCCCAGTACAACCCAAACTCCTCCCAGTACAACAGAATACAACCAGTAATAATTGCTGAGCAACCAGCAAATTTGCATATTACATCCCACACAGCGAGCGGATTTCAGTCTGGCTAACCCGAGACGCATTAGACTAACCAATGAAAATCTTATCAGGATACAATCGAGATACTCATGAAGAGTCTCATGAAGTGACCAGGTGTAAACGGGGTTTCAGGTTCCATCAGGGGGAGATATTTTATCAGGACTGTAAATTATCCTCATATATATTATTAATATAGCAAGTCTATTAATTAATGGAACATGAGGGTCTAAATGTGAGCATGTTGTCAAACACGCCTTGTTTGTTAATGCAACTCTAACTACTTGAGCTTATGTTAACTAGATGTTAACTAATTTTGCTCTAGCTTGTGTAAGCGAGATGTTCACTAATGTTAGTCTAGCTGATGTTAACTAGATGTTAACTACTGTTGCTCTATCTTATGTTAGTTAGATGTTAACTGATGTTCAAGCTTATGTTAGCTAGATATTGAATAATGTTACTCGGCTGATGTTAACTAATGTTAGTCTAGCTGATGTTAACTAGATGTTCACTAATGTTACTCTAGCTGATGTTAACTAGATGTTAACTACTGTTGCTCTATCTTATGTTAGTTAGATGTTAACTGATGTTCAAGCTTGTGTTAGCTAGATATCAAATAATGTTACTCGAGCTGATGTTAGCTAGATGTTAACTGATGTTCAAGCTTATGTTAGCTAGATATCAAATAATGTTACTCGGCTGATGTTAACTAATGTTAGTCTAGCTGATGTTAACTAGATGTTAACTAATGTTACTCTAGCTGATGTTAACTAGATGTTCACTAATGTTCAAGCTTGTGTTAGCTAGATGTTATCTAGTACTACTCTAGCTGATGTTAACTAAAAGTTCACTATTGTTACTCTGGTGGAGTTTATCTTATCTACATGTTAATGGAGCTGATGTTAACTAGATGTTAACTACTGTTGCTCTAGCTTGTGTTAACTAGATGTTAACTAATGTTACTCTAGCTGATGTTAACTAGATGTTAACTAATGTTACTCTAGCTTATGTAAGCTAGATCTTAACTAATGTTCAAGCTTATGTTAGCTAGATATTAAATAATGTTACTTGAGCTGATGTTAACTAGATGTTAACTAATGTTAGTATAGCTTATGTTAGCTAGATGTTAACTAATTTTGCTCTAGCTTGTATTAGCTATATGTTCACTAATGTTACTCTAGCTGGTGTTAACTAGATGTTAACTAATGTTTAAGCTTATGTTAGCTAGATATTAAATAATCTTACTCGAGCTGATGTTAGCTAGATGTTAACTAATGTTAGTCTAGCTGATGTTAACTAGATGTTCACTAATGTTACTTTAGTATTATTGTAGCTATATGTTAACTAATGTCAACCTAGCTGATGTTAAAAAGTAAAACAAAAAAATCTATATAATATAGCATATTAGGGGAGAACTTGAGGTCTTCTCTAAGGGACGCCCGCCCATGCCGCCCCCCCCCCCCCTTCCCAAGGGCCTGCATTGATTTAAAATGCTACACCTTCTTGCCAAATCAGCACGGTGCTACGCTACTTGTAATTAATATCATTAATAAATTGTTCACTATTTAATTGTCTTAGTTCTTGTTCAGTTATTAGGCTCTTAATTTCTGAACTGCTAGGCGATGAGATGCCATGATTGCAATCATGCTTCATCTCACATTGATAAATGAGCAAATAATGAATCTCTAAACGTTTAATAAATGTGCCTGATTAGTGAAAACACAACCGTTAGTGATTTATCCGAATTCTCTTCCAGTCAAGCAGTCCGGAGTAAATATAGATCAGTGGCTGGACCGGTAGCAGAAGCGTTTTTGACAAGGTGCTAAATTTACTTTGGATGACAAAAATATCCTCGCTTCAGCTTCTGCTTTTCTCTCTCTCGCTCTTTCTCTCTCTCTCTCTCTCTATGTAATCATCAAAGTTTTAAGCTGGCAGAATATAGAAGAATTAAGCTGCTTGGATAACATTCTGATGAGCCCTCTTGCAGAGTGCTGCGAAGACGATTTGAATATCTTTGAGTATTTTCAATGTTCAGAAGGGCAGAATTGATTCATTAATGAGGTATTATTTGAAAGTTCCTATTTTAAGCGGAGGGGGCGAGAGGGTATTTAGTATTCAGACAGCCCGAGATATTTTTTTGGGCTTGTGCTTCTCAGCCCAAGCAAGAGCAGATAAACGGATAGGCCTGCGGGAAAAAAGGAGGGGGGGAAAAAATGTAAATATATGCTCTCTGCATATAACCTGGTGAAAATGAGAGCAGTGGTTATCCAGAGGTTTCCTGCCTCCATCTTTTCCCTCACAACTTTAAAGCCTCGGACTCAAGTGAAAGACGCCCGAATGAAAGGACACCGGAACAGGGTTTAGCTCTGGGCCAGAAACACCTTGCGCGGACGCGTCAAGGACTCTTAAATCCTTGGAGAACTGAGTTGTGACTTTGTCTCTGCGTGTTTGCTTTACCATAGGTGCAAATGGTCAGCATGTTCCGGTTTAACCCTGAGAAGGTGCAGTGATGCAGTGATGACAAAAGCACAGGCACTTAATAACATAAGGATGAACTGAAAAATGTTGTTTATTTATTATGTTTGTCAAATGCTTCCCCCTTTTGTCCCAGTCCCCCCTCATAGCTCCCCCTAGCCCTAGCGATGCTCCCGACACTAGGAGGGTAAAGGCTTAACACATGAGTGTCTCCTCTGATACATGTAAAGCCAGACGCCGCCTTTTTTCAAACTGCCGCTACCGAGGCAGCCGCCATGCTCGGAGGAAAGCGTCTGCCTGTGCTAGCCAACATTGCTTCAAGGGTGATAAGGGGAGAGAGTGCCATCTATCCACCTGGACAGAGTGCTGCCAGTTGTGCTCTCTCAGACTCCGGTTGCTGATGATAAAGCAGCATGGCTCGGGAATCAAACTCGTGACCCAAAATACACACTGACTGAATCTCATGTTTTGCACACTGACTGACTTTGCACACTGTCACTGCTGGAATTTAAAATCAGTCAGCCCTCTGGGCCCCATGCTTTTGCCTCTAGACTGACCACTCTTAAGATATCTTGAATCTGCCAGATAAAATGATAAAATATTCTGCAGTATTCAAATGAAAGGGTTCCCCATGATTTTATAATATGCTTGAGGTCAGGACTTTAGGAAGGCTATTCTATTGCTTAATCCATTCCACATCCACCTTTGACATCACCTCCTTCTTCATTAATACATTCACTTTGTGCAGTGTAGCAGTTCCAAAACAACCCCAGATGCTCACACGATGTTCCCACCACCATGCTTAACAGTTGGCACAGTGTTTTGGGGGTTGAATGCCTCACCTTTACTTCACTTACTTCACTGAATGAAAAAAACAACAACATTTTGGCCACACTTTGGTGGAATTTGGACATCAGTACAAACAGAAAAGGTCAGTAATTCATCATAATGTAGCGAGCAAATCAAGCATTCAGCAAAGCAACAGTAATAACAGGAAAAACAAATGCTAGGCTGCGATCAGTACAGATCAAAACATCAAGGCTGTGGTGAGGTGGACGGGCTGACTGGTGTGGGAATCAGACGATCAGAGGCTGGCCGGCAGCTGAATATGTCGGCCGTGCTGTCTTCGCACAGGGAAGGTGATGGCTACGGCGAGGGAAGTGAAGGCTAATCTTTCACTGTAGAGGAGTCAAAGAGCTGACACCTGAGAGAGAGAGAGAGAGAGAGAGAGAGAGAGAGTGGCACAGCCAGGGCGAGAAAGGAAGTGTGGGTGGGTGGGTGTATGTGTGTCGGTGCGTGTGAGAGGCTCGGTGGGGAGTGTTTGTGTGTTTCCTTTAGCCTGATGGGTTTGGGCACTATCTTCACTCTCTGACATCTCGTTAATTCCGACCAATACAATATTTAATGAAGCTGCAAATTGCAAAGTAGGTCAGCGGAGGAAAACAAACAACAACAAAAGCATATGGCGGCTGCTGAATAGACTTTGCCTTTGCTGAATTCTCCTGGAACGAGCCAGCGACCTCAATCAGGCCGAGGCGGCTCTTTTTTGTGTCACCGGCGTCGCGGTTTTCCCTCTTCGGCATAATGGAAGCCACCATCTTTTGCCTTGCCTGTATTTGCAGTGCATTAGGGAAGGAGAGGGTGCGAGACAATGACAGTGAGAGCGTGCGAGAGGGTGAGTGATGGCTCTTTCAGTGCTCTCTCACTCTTGTCCATGGCCTTTCACAACTTATTAGAGAGCCTGGAGTGTGTGCCAAGCGGTCGGGGTGGGGATCAGCAGGCAGCAGCAACAGGAGGTGGCTGGGTTGGGGGTGCGAATCCCGGCCCTTTCGGACATCCCCGCCATCTGCTGAGGAAGTGGCCACAAGCTGGCCGAGCGACTCCGGCTGGTCGGGAATGATGCACGCTTGCCCTGCCTGACCAGAGAGGCTGCCTTTGGGGGTGGGTGGGGGGTAGGTGAGGGGGGTCGAGTGTCGCCATGACTACGGCGGCATGGTGCAACTGTCATAGCACCCAGCTATCGCATTGTTGACACTTCATTGTGGAGTCAAATTGTTGACGACTGTTGATATGGCGAAATCGCTGGATGCAAATGTGCAATTATCCAAATGGCGAAATGGCTGCAATTTAGGCCTTTGTTTGACTCCCACTCGGCGTAACAGATAGTACGGCCTACAGTCCCACTTCTGTGGACAGCCGTGAAGCGTTCGGATGGCAGGAGTGAACAAGTCTTTTGGAAATCTAGACAGAAATTTTAACTTCTACCCTCATATAATAAAACACACAAGTGAGAGCAAGTGAAAACCACTGATTGTCTAGTTACAGTGGCACCTGTGAAGGGGTGGGATCCACATATTAATCAGCTAGTGAGTTCAGATTTTCATTTGCCCCCCTCCTCATACCACCACCTCAGCCCAGATGCTTCATCATTTCATAGAGAAAGAGATATAGTGCAATACACTGAAGCGCCCGTGCTCTTTACTAACTACCCAAGTGGCGCATATCTGCATTTGCCCAACAGTGGCAGCAGCCAGGAGCAGAAACTGATTAAAATTGATTAAGCTAGCCAACAATAAAAATAAATTCATATAAAAATTGCTGTGTAATACCATTTAGTTTTATTATTGAATGTTATTTTTAAAATATGTATTTTTTAGCATGATATCTTGGTGCTCTTGAGGGCCCCCTGGTGGCGTTGGGGCACTAAGCGGCTGCGTAATTCGAGTATGCTCTGGGTCAGCTCATACCACATACCACAGGACACCTTTAGAGGTCTTGTGGAGTCCTTACCTTAGGTAAGAGCTGTTTTGGAGGCATGAGGGGGGCCTGCACAATCGTTGGTTGTTAATGGCGATATCTTGGTGCTCTTGAGGGCCCCCTGGTGGCGTTGGAGCACTAAGCGCCTGCGTAATTCGAGTATGCCTTGGGTCAGCTCATACCACATACCACAGGACACCTTCAGAGGTCTTGTGGAGCCCTTAACTCAGATAAGAGCTGTTTTGGAGGCATGAGGGGGGCCTGCACAATCGTTGGTTATTAATGGCGATATCTTGGTGCTCTTGAGGGCCCCCTGGTGGCGTTGGGGCACTAAGCGACTGCGTAATTCGAGTATGCCTTGGGTCAGCTCATACCACATACCACAGGACACCTTCAGAGGTCTTGTGGAGCCCTTAACTCAGATAAGAGCTGTTTTGGAGGGATGAGGGGGGCCTGCACAATCGTTGGTTATTAATGGCGATATCTTGGTGCTCTTGAGGGCCCCCTGGTGGCGTTGGGGAACTAAGCGACCGGGGATTTGGGGGCAAGAAAACTTGATCGGGACATCGCTATTACAAATGGCAGTGCTAAACTGCTGTAAGCTGAATATTCAGGTATACATATGTATTTATATGCATATTTATGTAAAACGAGTTTTTTATGACATCACAAAAACAGTGACTTTATTGCCATATATGGGAAGCACATATTTAATGCTAAGCTAATTTTTCTACGCTTGCTTTTTCTATCTCTGTTTATTCATCCACATGTGGACATCCAGTCTAATGAGGCCTGACATGGAACACAGCATCCTTTTTGAACTGAAGACACGGCAGTGCTGTATGGCGAATCAGTTTGGGTCTAACCGCATCGGCGATTGTATCTTCGCCTAATTGAATCATGAATCATTACGCTCCGGCTACTTCTGACCTGTTCACGCGCTGAGACGAGCCATGGCACGGACGCTGCAGCTGTTGTCAAGTAGTCGCACCCTTTTCTTTTCCCCCTGGGACTTCTATTTGTTCCTGCTCGGCTATCTCTTTTTTGAATCTCCCCTGTCACTTGTGTCCCCGGCAGAGCAGTGAGCAGGTTTCTAGATAAAAGGGACGTTTCATTTTTAGATTAGCAGAGAAAATAACTCCTATACATTGTGATGCATATCACAGGCCGCGTTCGAAGCGTGAGGTGTGTGCCGATGCGGTCACGCACCCGCTGCTCGGAGACTGCTCACGATGCATAATTTAGCTCCCTCGGAACCCGACGGCACCCGCATTTGCTCTGACGTTTTAAACACACTTCAGACTTTCCAAGACAGACCCCGGAGGGTGCGGCGAACTCCGAGCAGCCCTTGAAGAGCGCCGGGGTTGCACACGCAGGGATTCAAAAGCTGTTTCTACTCAGGGGGGGTGGGGGGGAGCTACCCAGGAGGCTTGCTGCACATTCGGATGGTGTGAATACACAACGTGTTGAGTATTTGCTGTAGTCTGTGTGGCCAAACGTTTGTGGCCGTCCGCTCATAAGGGTCAGGAACACACCTGGGGGTGAGAACATGCACCTGTAGTGGTGGGTAGCCACCTAAGAATCCTTGCTTAAGGCCACTTCAGCCATGGATGCTGAAGGAAAAGAAAGCACTGGTCTTTCATCTGCCCCACTCCCTGCCAGTCCAGGGGATAGAACCAGCAACCTTCTGGTGCCGATCCCACTTCTCTAATCTTTACCTCATGACAGTGTTGCTGTTTTTTTCAAAAGGGCGTTGTCCCCATTCTGCTGCAGCCACAGCCTTAACACCTCAAAGAAGCCTCAAAGAAGGCTTTCTACTAAATTGTGAAACACTGCAGTGAGGATTTGATTGCATTTGAGGGAGGTCTGGTACTAATGTACGACTGGATCATTTGTTTTTGATCATGAAAGCTGCTTCAACTCATATCAGAGGTACTGAGCGACGGTTCATCGCTCCAGGGAACATAGGTCCACTGCTCCGCAGTCCAGTGCTGTGCGCTTTAGACTCTTTTAATCCCATGCTTGGCATTGGGCATGCTGACCTTAGGGTCCTGTGCAGCTGCTCCCGAGTTTCCTGTGCTATCGTCAAAGCTCTCCTGTGCTGTGTCAGCTCTCGATGCACCTTATGGCAGATGAAATCACTAATGTGAAATGGTGTCTGTAAACATTTGGACATGTACTCTTTTTTATATGACAAATCAGGCTCTACCCAAAGTCGCTTCACAGATGACCAAAGTGGACGAGATGCGGCTTCCCATCGCCATCCCTGCACCGGCTCCTCTACCTTGCGAAAGCAGGCGCTGCCTTTCCGTTGTCTTGACCATAACCTTGACATTTGCGGAAGCAGCATCTCTCGCATGCCGTCGTCGCTCCTCGCGGCTGCCGTCCGTCTGCTATGTTAATGGGAGCGTCTCGCTCCGGGGTGTGAAATTTTAATGTGTCATTTTGGCGATAAAGGTGGTTAAACAGTCCTGGGTTATTTCATTCGAGGCAAAGCCGATGAACAAACACCAGGCGTTTTCTCATTATGCCCCACGAATTGACTGAGAGCCGCGAGGGGGGTGTCAAGTAGGGAAGAGTGGATGGAGATGCAGTTTCTTTGTTATCACTGCCATCTCCTGGCCCGTAGTGATCACTTTTGGGGCTGGGCTCGCTCCTGTATATCCTCACCGAGCCTGAGAAAAAGACAGAGACAGAGAAAGACTGTGAGAGAATGACAGCGGGGAGGTGGTTGGGGGGTTGTGGGGGCTGCTTGGTGGTATTATGTTATCGCCTTCGAGAGCCATGAATGCTAATAAAGGAGGTTTGGAGTGGCTTCACTGAATGCGTGCATAATGTTTCGATTAATAACCCGAGCACAAGCGTTTGTTGTGGTTTACAGCCTCCTTCCCCCTCCCAAAATTCACATTGGTGGCTTAATTAGCGAGCTGTTCTGCAAACGGCCTGGATGCGCTTTAAAAGGCGAAGAAGCAGATGTACACACATGAGCTTTTCCCACAAAGCCAAGCGCTTGTGCCGCTCCGAGGGCGCTCCGCATTCCAGATCCAGCTCTCAGCTGAGCGTTTGTCTGAATAATCCGGCTATTTGTGATGGAAAACTGTCAGCGCTTCACGATCGGCAGGATCCGTGGGATCCGTGGGGTGCGAATAGCATCTGTAGCTCGCCTTCAAAAACATTCCGCTCCATCTGTCGTCAACAAGTCGATTAATTAAAAAGGAAAACATTCTGCTCAACGCCGACCAGCCAGCCATTCGCAGCGCAATTCCGTGTGATTTTTTGGGGCCTACCGTCGCCCTTTACCAACCCCCCCCCCCACCCCCCTCCCTTTCCCCACTTGCCGACTTTTAGAGTTACAGCCACCTTGCCGCTCTCGGCACGCCGTGTTTGATTGCAGTGTTGGCACGGAGGGCACGGCCAACCATCAAAGCTGCCCTTTCCCGCCATTTGCATAGCGTTTAAGGTGATCCGGCGCCGGGGCGAGGACAGGGAGCCGTAAAAAACGCGGGGCGAAATTACTGCTTGCCGACTTGAAGTGGAAGGCATGTCAAGATGTTAATGGCGTGGCGCGTGACGCCGGGACAATTGATATTCCCGGAGCGCGCCGGGAGGTTAAGCGTGTTAACAGCGGAAGCTTTCCCAGCTCGAGCTATTTGCAATAACATTACTCATAAACATGTGTTCATTAATCGAGGTGGGGGTCGCAAGGGTCGAATTCCGGATGCCGACAGGCAGGAGGGAAAAAAAGAAAAAACCCTGGAAAAAGAAAACTCGGGCCAAAACACCTGCTTCAGCCCAGATCGATCCGTTCCTTAAACAGAAGAAGTGACGGCGGCAACAGCAAGCAAGACGAGGCCTTTTGCCAACACAAGAAATACATACTGGTTGACTAATGCCCACCTGCCTCTCTCGCAGGATCCCAAAAAGCGGAGACTAACAGCTGCTTAAATAAGGACCTGAGCACGGCGAGCGAAAGACGGATGTTGTACCTTTGTGCGCTCATTGCCTTTAATCTCCGCAGCTTGCTGCTCGGGATTAAAAAAAGCAGGAGGACTGGAAGTGCTTGATAGACTGTATGGCTCCCAAAGCCTGACAGCGAAGTGTGTTTGGCAGCGAACGCGAGAGTCCGGGCCAAAGATGCAACTGTAACTGGGCGACAGAAAAGCTGTAAGGGTTTTTGATTATTTTTTTTTCCTCGTCTTTGTAAGAATAGGAATAATGTCTGTCAGGCTTTGCATCTCACATTTCACAGCAGACCCGAGTTGCTTACAGCCCCGTTTGTTTGTTTATGCCTGGGATGGCGGCTTCCTGATTTGTATATTTTGTGGATGCATTATGTATAGAGCTAATCCGGTCCAAGCAACAAGGAATATATATATATATATGATGTGGACCTGGTTTGAGGAGCATTACATATATATATATATGTAATGCTCCTCGATATTATATATATATCAGAAGAGATCCATGAGTATGTATATATATATATATTCATGGATCTCTTCCGAGCCAATCTTGATGTGGACCTCCGTGATGTGGACCTGGTTCGAGGAGCATTATATATATATATATATATATATGTAATGCTCCTCAAACCAGGTCCACATTAAGATTACATATATATCTATCTATCTATATATATATATATATATATATATATATATATATATATATATATATATATATATATATATTCATGGATCTCTTCCGATATATATATATATATACAGTGAGTCCAAGAAGTATTTGATCCCTTGCTGATTTTCTTTGTTTGCCCACTAATAAAGACACTATCCTTCTGCACTTTTAATGGTAGATATATTCTAACATGGAGAGACAGAATATCAAGACAAAAATCCAGAATATAATTTTAAAGAATATATTTTAATTAATTTGTATTTCAATGAGGAAAATAAGTATTTGATCCCTCTTGCCAAACACACTCAATACTTAGTGGCAAAGCCTTTGTTTGCAAGCACAGCGGTGAGACGTTTGTTGTAGTTAACCACAAGTTTAGCACACACACCAGGGGGAATTTTGGCCCACTCTTCTTTGCAGATCCTCTCTAAATCATGAAGGTTGGTGGGCTGTCGCTTGGCAACTCTGACCTTCAGCTCCCTCCATAGATTTTCGATCGGATTGAGGTCTGGCGACTGGCTGGGCCACTCCATGACCTTAATGTGATTTTTCTTGAGCCAATCCTTTGTTGCCTTTGCTGTATGTTTAGGGTCGTTATCATGTTGGAAGACCCAACCACGGCCCATTTTCAGATCCCTGGCAGAGGGGAGGAGGTTGTCCCTCAGGATTGTGCGGTACATGGCTCCATCCATCTTCCCAGTGATGCGGTGAAGTAGCCCTGTACCCTTGGCAGAGAAACACCCCCAAAACATTATGCTTCCACCTCCATGCTTGACGGTGGGCACAGTGTTCTTGGGGTCATAGGCAGCATTTTTCTTCCTCCACACATGGCGGGTGGAGTTGAGGCCAAAAAGTTCAATTTTGGTCTCGTCTGACCACAAAACCTTCTCCCAATAACTTGGTTCATCTTTCAAATGATCATTGGCATACTTGAGGCGCACCTCCACATGTGCTCTCTTCAGCAGGGGTACCTTTCGGGCACTGCAGGATGTGAATCCATTGTTGCGCAAAGTGTTGCCAATTGTTTCCTTGCAAACTGTGGTCCCAGCTGCCTTCAGGTCATTTGCTAACTCCTGCCGAGTGGTTGCAGGACGATTTCTGACTGTTCTCAGCATCATTGCCACCCCACGAGGCGAAATCTTCTTTGGAGCACCGGGCCGAGGTCTGTTGATTGTCATGTTATACTCTTTAAACTTTCTGATAATTGCACCAATAGTTGTTACTTTCACATCCAACACCTTACTAATCTTTTTGTAGCCCATTCCAGCTTTGTGAAGGTCAACAATTCTGACTCTGAGGTCCTGTGACAGCTCTTTGGTTTTACCCATGTTGGAGACTTGAAATCTGTGTGATCTGTCTGATTCTGTGGACAGGTGTTTTTCACACAAGTGATTAGTGAGAACAGGTGGCTTCAGGTCAGGTAACAAGTTGATTGGGAGTGTCTAACTGGTCTGTAAAAGCCAGAACTGCTAATGAATACTAAGGGATCAAATACTTATTTCACTCCATGAAATACAAATCAATTAATATATATTCCTTAGATTTATTTTCTGGATTTTCTTTTTAATATTCTGTCTCTCCATGTAAGAATACATCTACCATTAAAAGTATAGAATGATCATGTCTTTATTAGTGGGCCAACGAAGAAAATCAGCAAGGGATCAAATACTTCTTGGACTCACTGTATATATATATATATATATATATATATATATATATAATATCGGATATGATATATATATATATATATGTAATGCTCCCCAATCAAGGCGCTCCGAGAACCTTCGGCTCAGCCAGGATGGAGTGAGGGTTGGAGAGGAGGGTCGGGGGTGTCGGAAAGTCTCAGTGCTGAAAAGTGAAGCGATGATATGCCGCTATTGACCAAATATGCGAGCGGCCGAGAGCACTGTTTAACATTTTAATCCACAGAGCTTTAATTCGTCTTAAAACTGACAACAGATAGGATCGAAGGGTTGGGAGTGAGCTGTATTGTAATGCGGCCTCTCTCGTCCTCAGCATGAGCGCCCCGCCGCCGCCTGTGGCTTAAGTATGCGCGGGTTATTGATGGATCGGGGGGTGAAAAATACCCAGATGTCAGGGAATGAGGTTGACGACTGTGGCTTGCGGCGCGCACACACTGCTTCGTTCTAAGCGCTGTGTTTAAGAGGGATCCTTTGCTTTTCAGGGACATGTCTGCAGAGACAGCGTTTGATGTGATGTGAGCGTCTGTGTTGTTGTGTACAGTCTGGCCGCACAGTCCTGAAGGCCTGGGGAAGATTACTGGCGGTGGGAGCTCCCAGCTGACCAATTCTCTAACAATGCTAATGCTAGCCACCAGGGGGACCTGGAGATTAATCTAAATGTGGCTTGGACTCTTACATTTCTTTCCCCACAAGACGTTGAGTGAGGCATAAAAGAGGAGTTTTAGTACGTAAGCTTCCGTAGTCCCGTAGTACACTGTCACAGTCTTGTAATCCAGTGTATTTACATATGTCCACCTGTCCAGCGTACTACAGTCCAGCTCAGGTTAAATGAGGCACAATGAAACAACAGCCATTTTCACACACCAGTCAGCCAAAACAATAAAACCATCTGCCTAATAGTGTCTAGGTCCCCCTTGTGCCACTGAATCAGCTCAAGAGACCCCTGTTAGGATCTGGCAACATGCAGCAGATGCTTAAATCACCGAAGAGATTCATGGATCTCTTCGGTGAGCCTTGGGTGCCCATGACTCTGGGCTGGTAGGTACTAACCACTGCATACCTGCTTTGGAGGTTTTGGAGATGCTCTGACCCTCCAGTCGTCTAGATATCACAATTTTGCTCTTGTCAATGTTGCTGAGATTCTGAGTTTGCCCACTTTTCCTGCTTCCAGCACATCGATCTCAAGAACTGACTGTTCACTTGCTGCCTGATATGTAGATCCCAGCCCCTGACAGGTGCCATTGTAACCAGATATTGAACCAGCAATGAGTTTCACTTCGCTTGTCAGTAGTTCGGCAACAAAAACAGCCAGATAAATCATTCAGGATAGAAGGGTGTTGGTACAAAACCCCATCCGATTCACAGCTAAAGCTCAGAACAGAGAGGTCCCTCGAAACCTGGAAAAATTCACTTGGTTGGATGTTTTTGTATGTTTTTGTGTGTGCCATAGTTCCACAGGCCCCTTTCAGGAACATCTGCGCTCCCAGATTGAAAAGGATGTACTTGTTAGCCTCTGCATGATAGCCTTCCCAAAACTGATCAATACAGGGTGAATAGGCCAACCACTTAGCGTTGAATAGCCTCGGAGTATCAGTTACAGGTTTTAGGATTTCAACAACGCCGCGGGGACCAGGCAAGTCTCGCTTCATCTCCTTTTACCTCTCTGTCACGGCGTCCACGGCGTTCTCCAGCTTTTCTATACTCTGTGCTTGCTGTGTATGCTCTTTTACTTTGTTTTTGTTACCCTGAACTTCGTCTGAATCTGTACCGATGTATTACACACCAAAAATGCTAGCATGGGTAGAGCGAAGGTCAGCGCAAAACCCTTTGAATACATGTGAATCCAAACAGCACTTATTTTCAGAATGGCCTTGCCCTTAACGCACCTGGAGAGCAACTCGACTCTACATAGGGTTTCTTACCAGCTGGATCATGGCCAGCTTCGTTGTCGAGGTGTGATTGCAAAAGACACAGCTCAGACTCAAACCTGGATCCCACGGGCACGGCCTACCTCTGAACGGCCCCGCTGAAAAATCCAGCTCAAGACCGGCTTTTGCTGGAAGCTGGAAGCCAAGGTGGTTGAAAAGCTGGTCATTCAGATGGAAACATAGCCAATACTGCTAAGCAAGCTGGTTGACCAGCATAGTGTATGTTGCATTAGATTTTGGTCATGCAAGTCATGGTGGTCAACCGACTCAGTCATGATCATGACCAGCGTCACCAAGCAGGTGGCTGGCACAGGCATCTGTTAACCAGTGTGGCGGAGCTGAGGACCCAGTGCTTTCCTCCAAGTGTTCGAAAAGAGGCGGTGGCTGGCTTTGCATGTATCAGAAGATGCAGGGTAAGTCCATCACTAGTGCTAGTGGGAGCTACGATGGAGCTACGCCAAACTGGGAGAAAACGATTGGTCCATTCATCATGAAATTCTCACAGAACATGAAAGGCTAATTTATATAAAAGTGAAATATATATATTTAAAAAATAACAAAAATGGTGATACAGGGTTTTCTGAGTAATGTCTTCCAAATTCTGCTGTTCTTAAGACACGCCAGCGAACATTTGGTCGTTGAATAAATCTCGTTGATATTGTTTAACGTTGATTCAATGGTGATTGTTCACTTGGAATCGACTGACCACCACCAAGTCCGGACTGCAATGTCAGTGAATGTACAGGAGCGCTAAATCTTAACATACGCCCTGCTAGTTATTGCATGGCTCACATACCCACCTAGTGCAGATCTTGCATCTACTTGCAGCCTTAGTCACACCTGCCTCACACGTCACCTGATACCCCTAATTTTGCTTGGTCTGGACCAAGAGAACCGAACTACAAGTATAAACACACCCTTAAACACCTATTAGATTTGGTTGTTGTTTAGGCAGCTGGATCCGTTTTCCGGATGTTGTCTTTGGGGGTTAAAAAATAGAAGAATATGATGGCAGTTTTGACGAGAAACGAATCAAACTAAGGGCAGTCTCTGTCTTTTGCATTGCACTCTACTTAATTACCAGACGCTCCCCAAGCAGCTAACATTTAGCATGGACAAGTGAATGGCCTGAACAGCCCAGAGTGTTCTCAGGCTGCAGGCGAAACGACTCGAGTCGAGTCCTGGCCTCTCTGACGAAGACGCACTTCGGGCGTCATTTGTGCGCCACTCGGCTCGAGATAAGGGATCACAGCCCAGCAGCAGATAAGCAAATGACGGGAGGAAGTTCTTCAACAACAGCTGGATTAAGCGAGAAGGAGGGATGAAGAAGGGATGATGGAGGATAAGTGCGGCGGGAGGAGATGAAAGAGGCCCATTTGAAGTGTCAGCGAGACATTTGAGGGGACTTGGGAGAATTGTTAAACTGCTTTTTATTTTATCAAGGAACCCCCCCCCCCCCACTCCCCTCTCTCTAACCCCCTCCCCCCCACCGTGCTGTCAGGAGTGCCCTGGTTGATGACCGCAGTGCATCTTAGAGAAGAGAGTGCGAGAGAGCGTGAGCGAGCGAGAGAGAGAGAGAGAGACGCAGTTGTCTTTGAAGTCTAGAGCTCGACTTCAAGGCGGAATGAAGAGAATCCTGATGATGTCAGTTCCACTCTGAGTGAAGGGGAAGGCGGCGGCGGTGGTGGCGGCGGCGATGGCGGCAGCGGCTCAGATACATATTTACAGTCACTTTGCATTTCCATAGCATCCACTCTACAGATGCCATAGGGATTATGCTAATGCAGCACCGGGCCCATTAGAATACACCCTGCCCGCGTGGCGGGGCGACGCACCGAGCTGAGCCGATTCCCGCTCCACTATCAGGGACTCTCTCCTCATAGCCCTGCGCACCATCAGATGGCACTAGAGGATCAATTTGCGAGCAGCTTGGCTTGTTGTTGCGCGCCAGGCAGAAAATGAGAGGAGACGAGCCTCCGCTGTTGTGGCAGCCGTGTCTGGATTAGAGAAACGTTGATGCAATCTCCCAGGTCTCCCTGGGCCGAACACGTGGAACGAAAGCAGTGTTCCTCCTCGAGGCGTGCCCTCTTTTGACTTCGCCAGGTCTCGGCTCGGGAATAAGCAGTTCCGAAGCACCTGTCTCGGGATAGATCGCTCTATTTTTTTTCCCACTCCTCAATGAATGATGAATGATTCCGATCCTCTGAAGATCTGCTTCAGACGCCTGCCGAATTTGGAGGCGTCACGCATCGTTATTCCAATAAGAATTTCCGATATTTCTTTAATCACATGCAATGAGAGAGCTCCCTGTTTGCGGAGGCAGTGCTAAGAATGGGTCGAGTGCCTCCACACTGTCATTTTTTTAAGTGGAGGCTTGAAGGAGATGTGTGTGATGCAACCCCTTCATGATGATCTGTCCCTGCCTGGAAAAGATCCCCAAAAAAAAATCCCTATTTTAAAGAATATGTTATTCCGATATTCCCATTCCTGACATGTCTTAATTACGCATTACGCATGTGCTTCATCATTTTGGCAATGAGAGGGTTTCCCGTTTGCGGAGGCAGCGGTAAAGAATGGGCCCCCACACAGCCTTTTTTAGTGGAGGCTTGATGGGAGATGTGTGATGCAACTCCTCCATGATGATCTCTGCCTGGCTGGAAAAGGGAGAAAAAATTCCCCATTTTAAGGAAGTCTGGCCCACTCTTTGGCTGCTTTTACCCACTAATGTCTTTCCTGTTCGCCCACACATGCCCATCTAGGCCATAGATCCACTCCGGCTATATATAATGCAAGAGCTTCAGTGCAGTGTGAAAGTGTCTGGCCTGAAGCAGACCCCCACTTCAAGTGTCTCAGTTCTGCTTTGGACACCAGTATCTGTCTCGTCAGTTTGATGATGATGATGGTGACCAGACAGCTTCACCGCTCATAGAGCTGTGGGAAACAGTTCAGACTTGGCGAGATTTCTGCAGAAATGTGATCTGGTCTGGTGTCTAAGCCATGTTCACAAATATGGTCTTATTGGTTTATTATTTACTTACTAATACAGCTCAGTGGTTAGAGCTCCGGGCTATTAATGACAGGGTTGTGGGTTAGATACCTGGGCTCGGCAAGCTGCCACTGCTGGGCCATTAAGCAAGGCCTGTCACTCTCCTTGCTCTTTGGGCACCGCAGCAATGGCTGCCCACCGCTCCGGGCACGGGTATGTATGTGTTTACTGCACGGATGGGTTCAAAATTTTGGATATTTAGGATATCATGTGGATGCTGCTTCAGCGTCAGTTCGAAAGGGTGAGGTGATGGCTGGCTTTCCCAGTGTCGGAGAAGACATATGCTATACTCCTAGTGTTGGGGTCGGGTAATTGGGTAATTGACCTCCCAAATTGGGTAGAAAATGAAGCAAAATTACAAATAAATGATAAGAATGAAAAGTCCTATTAGCATTAACAGCTCTTAGATTGGTTTCTTAATACATGCTCATTGTGTTGAATGGCAGGGTCCCGCATGCCAGTCAACCCACAGTACCGCGCACCAGTTCACGGCATTGTTTTGCTCTTTGAAACAGCCGCTCAGTTCAGCTTTCGCGAATTCCTTACACAAAACACGGGGATAAACACTGCACAATACATACCATTTGCTTGCGGCTTTGCTCGCCTCCCTCGCGCTCCACGCCGATGGTGTTATGGCCCAGAACGGTGCATTTGGAGCCCAATTCTCTCATTACAGAGATAATAAAGCCAATCTCATTGCATGCTGTCTGTGAAATTATGTATTGATTCACTCCGAATGCCCGTATTCTGAGCTAGTCAGTAAAATGGTCTCATTTTCTATGCATGTTGGGGGAGGCCGTGCGGGTCGCTGCGTGGTGACTGGGGCAGATTCGCCGCTAATAGAGGAATCAAACAGAGGAAAGGACTGTTTGATAAGGTCCTATGCAAACACAGGTCTCAGCTGTTCTCCAACAGAAGACGAAGAGAAAGGGAGCCCTAATAACCTTTTCTTTTCCTTTTTTTTCTCACCCCCCCCCCACCACCACACCCCCCACCCCTTCACCCCTCAACATTTTCCTTTGGGTAATAAGGAGAGAGGAATGGCAGTAAAATGTCAAAAATATCATGAGGAACAGAAGATCTGAAGCATTGCTTAATGAAAACCTCTGGCCAGGAGCCGTGTGCAGCAGAGAGAGAGAGGCTGCCGGCGTGGCTGGGCTGCGAGCAGTCATTTCTCACCGGCTGCGCAGTAGCATTCCATTACACACACACACATACACACACTTTTACACACACACATACACTCGCACTCACTCTCCGGCTGCTAGTTGCTGAAACACGCGGTAACACAAGTGCAAGAAACAAGGTAGCGAAGTGGCCATAATAACACTTCTTTTCTTTCTATTGTTGTCTGCAGGCGAAAAGAGCTCAAAGATTAATGCGCGGGGGTCCGCACAGCTCAGGATGGCGGGAAGGGGAAGAGCAGCCCCAGAGCCAGGCCAGGCATTAGCCATCAATAGCCACAGCCACAGATCAGAGTCATTTAAATGATCACCAAGAACAAGAGCTAATTAACCCAAGCCTCTGAAGCACCTTGCAGAGACAATCTGCTTTCAGGTCGGCCCTGGAAAAAAAAAAAGGAGAAAAGGGGACTAAAATGCGGCGAACCCCCCGATTGCGTAATTCCATTAAGGATTGGAATTAATTGATTTGCCACAGGCCTCCGATTTCATTAACGGTACACAATGCCTAAATTTCGGCTCCCCGAAGGATCCGGCCCTTTTAGCGCTCCGCCTGTTACCTGCCTTAATGCTCGGAGGCCAGGGGTCATGAGTGGCCGACAATCGCACCGGCTCCCGGAGCTACTCCCGCCTTTAAAGTGCTGGCACACGTGTTCCTCCTGAAAGAAACCACTTTTTCAATTACTCAGCCATCAGCTAGCCAGCGAGCAGATAATCGCAGGCTTCATAGCCCAGGCTACCATCTAAATGTCAGCTATAGAGAGCTGCCGCATCGTGGTTAAAGCACCCAGCGAGCAGTGAGGTACCCCTAGAGCACTGCAGTAGACCCACTGTAAGTGGGATAGTTTTCCCTCTCAGGCACTGAACACTTGTCATTTCTGCCACAGAGACTCTTGCCTGAAATTACGCAGTATAACTCCATATAGCTTGAAACCATGTTCCAATCCTGGTAGATCATTTCCTGGAATTTTCAGTGTCCCAGGGACTGCACTGAGACACAATGATTGAACCTGGTTTAGCCCAATGGGAAAATCTCTTGCAGTGTTGTGAAAAGAATAGGGAGCGATAGTGTGGTGTCCAATTATTTCTGTCCAATCAACTGACCCAAGCCAAGAAATTACGGAAATGTACGAAATGGATGAAATGTACGTCACAGCTTCTATTAGACAGCGGGAATCTTTGCAGAAAAGGCAGCTAGTACAGTTTACATAGTGATTATTCGGCTCGGAAAGCCTCTTTTGCCTGAGCCGGACAAACTGAGCGTACTCTCGGCCCCTTTAGAGAGCCCTTTAGATGCATGAGCAGCAGTATATCCATTCTGCTGAGTTATAAAAACATCTTCAATGACATCCCTTAGAGCGACCTGTGATGTAGGGTCAGCCATGCTGGCCGAATGTAACCCGTTTCTTTTTTTTTATGTCCTTGCTGATTTGTTGACTAGCTGAACTTCACAAAATGATGCCAGCTTTGTACCAAACCCCAAACATACTGTATATTCATCGTTGTTCTGCCAGAAAGAGGCGAAACCCGCCCAGTCATCTCATTTGCTCACGACCCCTCTGCGGCCAGAATGCCGATTCTACACCAAACGGCAAGATAGGTCCACATAGACCAGTGCTTTGCCCTTGATCGCATTCCATCCGAAAAAGTGCAACATGGGTCCGCAGAGGGTTGTGACAAACAGCCTAATCCATGCTCCTGCAGCCTTTTCCTTCTGCACCATTATGTTATATCTCCTGAAATAAGCACGGACAGGAAGGTAATGAATTCTCCCCCCAAGTGAAATGGAAGGATTTTCTATTTGCCAGACACTTTCTTCCGCTTTTAACTCCTTCAACTGACGTGGAGTGGACCTTCGGGGGGGGGGGGGTTCTCAGGGTCGGGGTGGGCGTCTGGAGCGACTGACTGATGGCGGACTGTGGTGAACAATCAGGGAAGAGCGAGTACCATCTGTCTCTCGTGAGATGAGCCTGCCCGTGTAAAACACAGCCCATGTACGCGGCTGTCCAGGCCCTAAAATTGGAATCGAGGCGCACCTTTGCAAACTGTATTGAGCCATATCAGGCAATACCACCAAAATCAATATACCCCCACTGCTGCAACTGGACTGGAGCAGCGGCCGCCAGGACACAGGCGGGGAGGCATTTTCAGACGATGCCTTTTTTTCACATTTTGCAATCAATCCGCCAGGAATGGGAATGGGTGGCCAGTTTCAGGGCTACAACAACATTTTTTCACACTCGACCCCGGCCACTGCTGAACAAGGCCGCCGGCGTGAACAGCTACAAGTTGACATAACCCAGTCCCATTTGCTGTCTGCGGAGGCAAATCTGGGAGTCATATTTTCTTCTGTCTCACGGCATGGGGGGTAGTGTTTCAACACTAGGACGTATTGAGCCACATGCTAGCGACTAAACTACTCATACTGTCAGAGGCTGAGTCTTAACCAACACTGCCCCTCTATTCAAAGAGCCTTTGAACAAGGAAAATCATCGGAGATATCTCCTGCGATCTACTTGGCCAAAACTTGCATGAAAAGGCATCTTCAGACAGTGCCTTTGCAGGGCCATCAATCCGGTGGGACACCGAATGGGACGCTGGGCCTTGGCCACTACTAAAGAAGCCCAGTGCGAACAGCTACAGGTTGACTCATAACCCATTACTATTTGCCTCAAAGTGAAATCCAAGAATCCAAGTGTCTGGAAGAAGATGACTGTCAGTGACTGTTAGTCCATCCCAGGGCTGCTGGGTTCATACTTTAAATCGGTGTGACTGCGGAAATTGCCACGGGGTGCCCAACGCTGCCTTCATGTGGGTTGGGAGGTGATGGTGTGCACCTGTGTTCCATCAGTTGAGTAGATGAGAGCTGGGCGTTGGTTTCCCAGCAGCAGCAGGGACGGAAGGTCCTCGATGGCTCCCTCGGCGGCCCCCTTGACTGAGGGCTTTGATTACGGAGTTTGTTGTCTAGAGTTCTGCAACTCTGCAACGCACCATGCTCCCTCCGGCCGTACCCTGAAACTTCACCTGGGCTGTGTCCCATCAGGGATTACGCTTATATTTTCCTATGTTGTCCCCCTGTAATTGCTGTGGACTGTTGGATGCATCGTACTGCATCACATCCGCTGAACATATACGAGATCTGAGATGACGTAGGGATGCCATGGTGCTGCAGGCTGGTCTTAGGGTGGTGGCAGCGCAGCCGCAGTAAGAGTGCTTCACTGTAAGACAGCATGCAGTGTTTCAAATGGACATCTGGAGGAGCTGCTTACACACAGTATGGGTAGTTGGGGCGATCCACGTTTGGCCCCAAGCAGTCCATGTTCAGACTGCATGTCGTTATTTAGATTAACACAAGCTTTTACCTCACGGTTCTAAGCTGGACACAGCTGCAGCCTAGTCCTATTCCAGGTCACCCTTCAAAAAAACCTGGACAGGAGCATCCAGAAAGCAGCCCCAAGCGAATCCGTGAAAAGGAGATCCCTTTGCATTTTGTCTAAAAGTCCCATAAAATCCGTTCATTCAGAAAGCGAGGTGCTTCCCTGTCGTAGCCAGATGTTCAAAAAGAACAGTGTGTAGGTGTGGACGTTCCCCACAGTATACAATATAAATGGTAATGAGAAAACATTGCTAACCTAGACCGAAGACCTACACACAGCACGCGAGAATCAGACCAGGAAAAGCAAAAGATTCGCTGGTTTAATCCTTTCGTTCTTGGGCTTGACTTTTCAGCGCTGGGCCTGCAACGTGATCTGGGTCGTTCCATGCATGTTGTAGCACCGAGCAGCTCCACTTCTCCACATCGGGGCGGGAATGCGATGGGGTGAAAAGTGCGCCGGCACAGAGCCGTGTGATGGTGATGGTTAAATCCCACGACCTCAGATCCCCTCGGCACATGCAGGCCTGTTAAACGGAGGCTAGGATTTCACGTGCTGTGCGGAAAAGGTACAGGTACAGTGAAGTACAGTGGTCAGTTACAGGAGTCACAGGAGGTACGCTAATGGTGTTTAGTACCAGGATCATGTTAGATATGGATCTGTAAAGAGGTTCTGCATCTAGAATTGCTCCGTTTTGGAGAGATGGTGCAGTTGAATATGATGAATCAACTGATCCTGTGTCTGAATGCACTGTTTGCAGTGGGGCACTAGTGTGACAAAACCTACCCATGTGGGCAGAAGAGCCATTGCTGTGGAATGATCAGCCTAATTCGCTGCGGAATGCACACGCCGCTGTGAGTCCTCGTGCACTGCGGCGCGAGATGAAGGCATGTGACCCATTTTACACCGAGGGTTCCAGACGCTGTGCGGCCAGCAGGGGGCAGCAGGTAGCTGTGCTGGCCGCCTCCTGTGGAACAGCTCGCAGTTAATTAGTTTTTTCCCCCCTTATTTTTGCACTTACACTGGTCATTTGGGAATGCCATTTTCTTCATCACAGTATCGTGGAGATCAGCAATTATGCTGAAGCAGTGAAATCTTTTTTTGGCCAACTTTTTTTTTTTCTCCCTCTCTCACTCTTGCTCTCTCCCTCCTTTCCTTCATTTTTTATATAAGCTTATTCCCCTTGAAGTGAACTCGTTATAGATGCTCTAGTTGTTGTGGTTAGACAGGAGATTATTAAAAGGATACATTATTGAAGAATACCAGCTTTTCAAGTGTGTATGTGGATGTGTGTGTTTCCTTTTTTTTTTTTTTTTTTTTTTGCCATCCTTTTTGGGAGCAGGCAGCCATCCAAGCATGCCCCTTTGCTTCTCATTATTATAGTAGTGCTACAGCGGAGCTATAGGGGACTCGTATTGCTCCATATCACTTTAATAGCCCGCAGTTTCTGGTGGCACAGATTGGAATGCGCGTCGTTATCGCTCGCCCCTGGATCCTGGCCAGCGGAATACATTAGAATAGGGAAATATTAAAACTATTGATTTATCATTTATAAATCTGAGTTGATGTATTGATTGCAAAGCTAGAGGCCTTCCAGATCGACTGTATTTCTCCACGTTTGGTCCAGAGCAGAAATGACATCATGCCGGCATAGTTAATGAAGGGAATTTGCTTTGAAGCAGGTGTAAACGTAAAAAAGTTGTAGTTTCCATTTTCTAACACTGAGCACTAGGAATGTGTGGTGTGTCAGGATCAGCAGACATTTGATGGTTTTATTAACATGTCTGCGTTGTATTTATATTGCTGTATTCACATAGACTGAGCACTTAAAGAACAAGATAGTAATACTGGGTTGGGCTTCCTTTTGCTCTCCAAACAGCCTCCCCCAAGCTTACACTGTCCATTTTTGAGTACTGCCAGTTAACCCACCCATTCGTAGCTACAACACTGAGAGGGTCAGCTCATAACAGGTGTAGGTGGTTGGTGTGGTGTGTAGGTGGTTGGTGTGGTGCAACAGATAACACCACTACCTGCCAGTGAGCTATTATACCATGTGGGAGACTGGGGTTTGATTCCTGGGCTGCGCTACACCAATAAAAGTCCCTGGGCAAGACTCCTAACACTACATTGGCCCACCTCTGTAATACGCTCTGGATAAGAGCGTCTGCTAAATGCTATAAATGTAAATGTAAATAACTCAAGGTAAGATCTTCTCCAATACATGTGAAGCCAGTCACCGTCTCTCTTTGAACTGCCACTGATTTGGCTTTGTCGAGCAGTCGACATGCTCTAAGGATCGCTCGGGTCGCCAACTCCAGGCCGATGCCAGTGCAGGCAAACAACAATAAGAATAAATAGGGGAGAGAGAGCACCATTTACCATTTAAAGAACATGGCCTATTGTGCTGTTTCTGATTCTGGTCGCTGATGGCAAAGCTGCACAGCTCAGGATTCGAACTTGTGACCCCCCAGGCCATAGTGGCAGCGCATTAGACCACAAAAAAGCCTCATTCCGGCCCATCTTGGCATGATTGCGTCACACATTTCATGCAGTTTTGTCAGGAGGACCTCTATGATGCGACTCTCCTGTTCTACCACATCCCAAAGGGTTGGATTCAGAGCTGTTGACTGTGAAGGCTACTGAAACCAGTTGGAGATGACGTTTGCTTTGTGACGTGGTGCATCATCATGCTGGAAATAGCCTTGAGCAGATGCACATGGTCAGTAGCAATACTTAAAAAGCAAGTGAGGTCCAGCCAAAATGAATTGGTGTTGACAGTATGTTGTCCTCTTAATTAACTGCATTAAACTGTATTCTTAAACTGTCCAGTGTTGGAGAGCCTGTGTTAAGCCACTGCAGCCCCAGCGTTCTGTTCTTGGCTGAAATAAGTGGAACCTGGCGTGGTCTTCAGCTGTTGTAGCTCATCATCAAGGTTGGATGTGTTGTGCATTCTGGGATACTGTTCTGCTCACAATATTTGTAAAGAAACTCTTTTTCTGTGTATTTTCTGATTTGCATGGCTTTTCATTCAGATTTTGAACCAATGTCTAAAAACTTGAGCAGTGCATATAAATTGTGGAGAATTTCACAAAGGTTTTAAGGTAGATTTAACTAATCAGCTGGTTAGCATGTCCTTTGTGATCTGAACGTAGGTGGAAAGCCCAGTTTGACATGAACCCTTTAACTTTTATTAGTTTATTACACACTAAGGCATATTACTCAGTAAATACATGGACTTCTGTACAAACTGCTAGGGCTATTCTCTGGTAACAGAAGTTTGTAATAACAATTATGGCCCACTGATGGGCCATAGGTTGTTTAAGGGGTTAAATAAGGATTTAGCAAAAATTACTCGCTTTACAAATGCACTTCAAAGCATAAGTCACATTCAGCTCAATTCACTAGCTGAAAATGAATGTAAAAAATGTTAAAAGTTGTTAAAGAATTGTTAAAATATATATTTTTATTTATTGTACCAAAATAATGACTCTTATTATGTAACAAAAGATTTACATAAATCTTATTAAGTTAGAATTTATCTGTTTTTTCTTATTATGTGGAGAAGTCATAATTTTGACCCAATAAGTCCAAATCTAAATATATATATAAAATATTTTTTATATATTGTGAAGATCATATCGATCATATCGCTCTCTCCAAAATGTCAACTTTACAGCAAAAAAACCCAAAAAACTTAACTTGGACTTCAATGGAAGTCAAAGTAAAAATGTTTTTTTTCAAGCCATTTTGGAGCATTTCTATTGGTCCGTTCATCGTATAATTTTGGCACAATGTACTGTCAGATTCAGATTGTGTCAAAAAGTGAAAATGTTGGTTTGTATGTGACAACAACGACATGTAAATTACAAAGCTGTAGCTAGATAATGCATTAAACTGCCCGCCACTATAAACACAAAGCAATGGTTGAAAATGTGCAATGTGTTTTAATGGATTCCAGTGGGAAAAGACTCGGCTTGGGCCAAGAAGTATCCTGATTTTTTTGCATAGCCACGTGACTTCCTTCCTTAGTCTCCCAGTCAGTGCACACTTGCTAAGCATTTCTTCATTCACGTACCTCGGCTCTTCGCTTTGTAGCACGACGTAGATTTGTAGCATCTTATGTTGTGAATGCCTGCGGAACCAACACACTCGCTTCTCGAGAGACTGTTGAAACTGCAAGCCAGACCACTTATACATTATAGAGGCTGAGAGCGCCTATGAATATAAATATCTAATTGCCGTCCAGTGTTTCTAGTGAATAGACAGTGGGTACGAGCTACTCGAACGCCTGCAAATGTGCCACAATGAAGCCGCACAGCTCGCTGTGTCTACAAGAGGAAATAAGTGAGTTTGAATAGATTTTCAAAACGCCAGTTGTTGACAAATCGACGATGCGCAGTATTGATGCTCGCCACGGGACGTGCTAATGTATTCCCGTGCTATATTTCTCATAATGCGGGGCCGGCGTGGGGAATAACTTTGACCTCCACGCTTCTTCAGAAACACTACGATTAAATCAATGTTCGTCGTAACCGGCGGCTTCAGGTAGAATTGATGTCTTCAGCCGGCACATCAAGGAAAACTGCTGCCTGCACACTTTTAGACAGTAGGAGAAGTAGGAGCCATTGGGAGTGAAAGGAACAAATTTACGGCAGGCTGAGGAATTTTCCACTAGAAAAATTTCAATAAGCAATCATTTCTTTTTTTTTTTTGCCTCCGCAGCAACCTTTGTTGAGGCCGGTGATGTTAAATTGAAGTAGGCAAGGCAAGCAGAGAATTTTAGCACAGGTGCTGGACCGCCGACGCCATTCAGCTGAGCACTTGCAGCCCTTTAATGATTAGCCTGTAATGTCTTACACCCCTTTTCAGCCCGAAATCGCTTGTTTACCATCTTCATATACGCTAAGATTACAGTGCCAGGCGACCTGATTACAGACCTTGTGACAGCTTGTGGTTTTGAACATGAATAATTCATTAATTCATGGGAAAGTGGCTGCATTTCCTACCTGGACACAACAAATGAATTTCAGGTTTGTGCTAATGATCAGCATAGTATCGATCCAGGAGCCCAAGCACCAAAAAAAGAAGCTAACTTTCCCTACCAGGGCCAAAATTATTTTTGGCCCAAAAGCAGCAAAACCAAAAATAATGTGCAGTGCTATCACTCATTGATAATGAATGCACCATTTGCGTTTTTTCCGTCCCCAACCCATAACATTTGCTTCCTTTGAAGATTAGACTCGTAATTATTCTATCAACATGACAAATGAAAAATATCCTCCAATCTTCCTCCGATTCAATTAATCTGTGCTTTATTTCCTGTCTGGGTATTTGTAAGCATGAGCAATAGTCAACCATGCAGCAAATTCATTGATGTTCCCGTCTAGTTTACGAGCGAACATTATGTAAATGTTCGTTTTTGAATAATTCAGGGTGGGCGCAATTTGCACAGCCGAGCAGGACGCGGGGCCGTTTGTCGGTTGGAAAGGTTGAGTGATATGTCACCGCCCGAACGCGGCCGACCTTTGCTGCTCGGATTGGAAGAGCCAGGGCGGCCCGGCGGGTCGCGCAGTCCGTCCGCATAGCTTGCAATAACAAATCGCACCAGGCCCTGCCGCTCCATTCATAACGTGGGCCCAAACGGTCCCCGCGGCCCGGCTGATTTAAGTGTTGCTCTCCGAGCGGATGAGCCAAGCGCCGCTCGCTCTCCAACGTGCCAGCTCAGTGCGCGAGGTGCCTGCACAGGGAAGAGGTGTTGTGTTTACGAGG
Source organism: Salminus brasiliensis (assembly GCF_030463535.1). Lineage (NCBI taxonomy): Eukaryota > Metazoa > Chordata > Actinopteri > Characiformes > Bryconidae > Salminus > Salminus brasiliensis. The sequence continues at coordinate 5,292,065 of NC_132889.1, read as the reverse complement.
TGTTTTCGCTTGGGTAATGACGGACCCTCGTTCCAGTAGCGCCAGACATATGGGCACGGTTTAAACCAATACGTTTGGCATCAGTCGGAGAGTGGGCTGATGCTCGGACTCTAGGCTTTGGCCAGCGAACGCTGAAAGTCATGCAGACCTTATTGTAACTGCTGTCTTACTACTGATCGCACTTACTGTTATCCTGGAATCATTAAAACAGTGCACTGGGTTTTATACACGCAGTCTGCTGGAGGCTACAGTACCCTTTACCAGGGCTGCAGTCAAGGCCAAGTCTAAGACTAGTAAAGTTCAATATCGATCAAGTCAAGGCAGAGTCCAATTGAGAGAAAGTCTAAACCAAGATTGAGACCCAAAAGTAAGGCCTGAATAGTCTCTAACTGCTTCCAGTCCATATTGGTTGGTCTTTTTTTAGGACTAAGACCAAGTCAACACTGAGTCCAAATCAAGATCAAGACCCAACAGATCGAGTCTTATACCGATCGAGCCTAAAGCAGTATCTAACTGCTTTCAGTTCATATTGGTTGGTCTTTGTAGAACCAAGACCGAGTCCAAATCACGATCGAGACCCAACAGATCGAGTCTTCTTCGAGACAGCAGTCCATATTGGTTGGTCTTTCTAGGCCGAGTCCAAATCACAGTCAAGACCTAAGATATTGAGTATTCTTTAAGATCCCAGCCTGAAGCCTATTGGGTGTTCTTTTCAGGTCCAAGACCAAGTCAAGACTGAGTCCAAGTCAAGATCAAGAACCAGGCAAATTGAGCCTTCTTCGAAACCAAGCCTAGACTAGCCTTCAACTGCTTCCAGTCCATATTGGTTGGTCTTTTTTTAGGGCCAAGACCAAGTCAACACTAAGTCCAAATCAAGATCAAGACCCAACAGATCGAGTCTTATACCGTTCGAGCCTAAAGCAGTCTCTAATTGCTTTCAGGCCATATTGGTTGGTCTTTTTAGAACCAAGACCGAGTCCAAATCACGATCGAGACCCAACAGATCGAGTCTTCTTCGAGACAGCAGTCCATATTGGTTGGTCTTTCTAGGACCAAGGCCGAGTCCAAATCATAGTCAAGACCTAAGAGATTTAGTCTTCTTCAAGATCCCAGCCTGGAGCAGTCAGTACCTGCTTCCAGTCCATATTGGTTGGTCTTTTCAGGTCCAAGACCAAGTCAAGACTGAGTCCAAGTCAAGATCAAGAACCAGGCAAATTGAGCCTTCTTTGAAACCAAGCCTGGACTAGCCTTCAACTGCTTCCAGTTCATACTGGTGGTCTTTTTAGAGCCAAGACCAGAGTGCAAATGAGAGTGAGACCAAATCAAAAGCAAAAAGTTCTCTGTAAGACTGAACCTTGACCAGCCCTCAGTAGCTTCCAGTCCGTATTGTTTGGTGTTTTTAGGACTGGGTTTCCCCAAAAAGTCCAGTGATGGAGTGATGGCATCACTCAATGTGACTGTTATTGTAGGTGGTTGGTGTGGCGCAACAGATAAAACCACTAGCTGCCAGTGAGCTATTATACCATGTGGGAGACCAGGGTTCGATTCCCACTCTGGGTGCCTATGCTGCGCTACACCAATAAGAGTCCCTGGGCAAGACTCCTAACACTACATTGGCCCCCCCCTGTGTAATAGGAGTCACCTTGTAAGTTGCTCTGGATAAGAGCGTAAGCTAAATGCTGTACATGTTATTCATGTCTTGTCTATCACTAGAAGTTGCAAAATGATCATCTTCATCCCTGGATACCGAATATGATCATGCAGGGACATGTGACTGACTGTAGGTGGTAGGTTTTACATTTAGAAATGATAACACCTATAAAACCTGGCCTAAAGCCTTGCAGATTTCTCTGAGGCCTAAGGGGGACATCCCTATGTATGTAAGCTCACTGATACTCCACACTTACGACTTGATGCCATTAATGTGTTGCACATATTGTGATGTGCTACTCATCTTACTTATAGAAACATAAGACAGGCTGTCACTCTAGTCTTACGGTTGAGTTACCGTGCTTTGTGAAACTATGCTGAACCAACAACCTGCTACTCTTCGGTGAAGCCTGCGACGTGGTATAATGAACGCACATAAATAAGAAGTTACATGAGGGATGTAAAGATAAATGTATCTGGATCGATGACTGGCATATTCATTTGTACCAGAATTGTTTATTAGCCACGTGTAAACTTGCTTGCTTAACTAGAGATAAGCATAAGAGCTTTTTTTGTTTGTTTTTTTTGTCATTATTTGAAAAAATATAAAAAAGTGATTAATTACCCCCCACCTCAAAGAAAAAATCAGGAGTATTGTTGCTTATTTTTTCACATCAGTTGTTATTAGCCTAGTCATAGCTTTAAGCTTGAAAACAGCAATTTTGTGCTAGCTAGTTAGCTAGCTTATACCAACTGTGAATAATTCATTAAATTCTAATAATTATGTTTACTCCAATAAATCTATACTAGAAGTTAAATTAGCTGGAATTTGATGTTCATCTGTGCTTTTTGCAGTTTCTACACTGCATAAAATATCTGGCATTCAAACAAAGGTTTGCTGTTATAAAAAATTTTTTTAGAATTTTATGACTATTTAAGGTTCTAACCCATCGCTAACTCATCTAAAAAACGTTATCTGATGATTATTAGTAAACAGTGCCGACAGCAGGTTAATATTAGGATTAAAATGTGCACATTACGGTCATTTACATGAAAGGGGGAATGCATCTTTTACCACCCCAAATTTTGAATTTACACTATTAAAAGTATCATTTTGGAACTGTTGGAGGTTCCTCAGTTTGAAACTGTGAAGAAACCTCTTAAGGTGCTTTGAGGAATCTTCAAGGAACCGTTTTCTTCTAAAATATATATACAGTATATATATAATTCTTGAAGGTTCCTCAAGAGATTCCTCCACACTCCAAACTGAGGAACTTCCAAAAGTTCCAAAAAGTTCCTCAAGGATCTTATACTTTTTACAGTATAGGAATCAGGTAGTAATTAATGAGTACACAAGCTAATAAAAAATGTTTGGTTTTAAGTCATAACAATAAAATGTTGTGAAGTCATAACAGTAAAAATGTTCTTGACATGAACTGAACATTATCAGACCTTACAAAGCCTTTCAAGGATTCCAGAAGGTTTAAGGTGCACGTATTTGTCACTGTACACTGTACATCGAAATGTGTCCTCTGCATTTAACCCATCTGTGGTAGTGAACACGCACACACACACTAGTGAACTAGTGAACAGCATTGAGCTTCTCTTAAACCGTGTTGGCAGTACAGTATTCACTGGGTCCAATGTAAATATGCAGCACACCAACTACTAAATACTGTAGAGTAGGTCCCCCTTGTGATGCCAAAACAGCTCTGACCTGTTAAAGCATGGACCTCTGAAGGTGTCCACTGAGGTATCTGGCCCCAATACGTTGGCAGCAGATCCTGTAAGTCCTGTAAGTCCTGTAAGTTGAAAGGTAGGGCCTTTGTGGATCTTATCACCCATGAACCTTATCGTCAGTTCACCAGTTGTCCTTCTTTGGAGTGTGCTGACCACTTCATACGAGAACACCCAACAAGACCTGCCTGACGTTGTTGGAGGTGTTCTGACCCAGTCATCTAGACATCACAGTTTGGCCCTTGTCAAAGTGTCTAGGATTCTTCCACCTGCCATCAGCTTCAAGAACCGACTGTTCACTTGCTGCCTGAAAACCTGCCGTGTTAATTTATTGTAGTTCAATTTAATCGGACTACATGTTCTCAAGCTTGGGTCGGAGCCTGTGTACGAACAGACAGTTATCAGGCTGTATTCGGGTTCCTCTGACATCCTCTGACATCCAGGCCTAACTAAAGCTGTAATTGTGACAGCCCTTGTATTCCAAAGCTCTTTGAAAGGGTTTAAAATTCTGGTGGTACTGAAACAGCAGTCAGGACCGTAAAAACTGGGAGTACACTGCTTTCTGCTTTAATGGCGGAGCTGTCTGAACACACAGGCATTTGTCTTGCAGTTTTTTCCAGCCTTTTTCCCCTTTGATTGATGGCTCTTTAGTGTGCTTCTCTGTCTTCGGCATCCCCTATTTTGACACTTGCGGAAGCATTAATATGGACATTATAACATGCATAGCGTCCTCCTCATCTGCCATTACAGAACTGGCGGCTTTGTAACGGGGTGGTCGCTGGTTTTCATGAGATGCATTTCGCTAACAGGCCGAGAAAAAAACGAGCGGCAAATCCCTTCAGAGCATGAACGAATACGAGTTGAGATTTAACAGACTTACAGGACTCAGACACCCACTGTGGCCATTATGGTTAAAAAAGGCAATAAAAACCAGGCGGCTCTGGATTTGTTTAACTGATGACATCAAGTGGCTAATGTCCTGATGTTACGTTTAAGATTCTGCAGAGGCCATTCAAACGAATATGGGACAAGCACATGGCACACGAAAGTTTTGGCTATTGGCTTCAACCATGTGATGCCATGGAATCAGTCAATGGAAAAGCTCTATGCTTTACATACTCTGTAGTCGCAATCCAAGTGTAAATATATTGTTTATGGTGATGAAGGGATTTATCCTGGATGTATCCTTTTTTAAAAGTACATGTTAGGCCTTCTCAGAACTGCTGTAAAACAACGCCTCAGGCTTCAAGCTGTGTACTCAAAAGTATGTTGTGTAAGAGCTTTCTGTGATGTGGCTTTTAGACGCATTCACCTCTTTCTAAAACATCGCCATTCTGCGGGATGCAGACGAGAAAACCTGGTGTGACCGCGACTTTACAGGAGATGGTAAAAACCTTCTTAACTTTCGATAGAAGACGATAAGTAAAAAGATTATACTTCAAGTCATTTTGGAGATTGTCTATTGCTCCATTCATCGTGGAAATTCTCACACAGTGTAAATAACGTTCGCCAGATCCAAAAAGTGTCAGACAGATGTGTTTTGCATGATATTTGCGTAATATTATATATGGTATATTGGAGACAGCATCATTTGAGTGTTGGCTAACACTGATGCACTGTAAATATATATATCACACACTTATATATATACTGTATATATACTGTATACTGTAATATTATATATGGTATATTGGACACCGCACCACTTGAGTGTTGGCCAACACTGATCCACTATATATATATATATATATATATATATATATAAGGGGCAGTGGTGGCTCAGCAGTTAGAGCGCCAGGATATCGATAACAGGGTTGTGGGTTCGATTCCCGGGCTCGGCAAGCTGCCACTGTTGGGCCCTTGAACAAGGCCCTTTACGCTCCCCGGGCGCTGGAGTTGGCTGCCCACTGCTCTGTGTACTCACTGCCCCTAACGTGTGAGTGAGTGAGTGTGTGTGTGTTCACTACCAAATGGGTTAAATGCAGAGGACCCATTTCGCTGTACAGTGACAAATACGTGCACCTATATATATATCACACACTTATATAAATATATATATATTTTTAGTGGTCTTTAAAACAAGCAGTTCCTAATTAAAGCACTTTCATTAAAATGAGTGTCCAAAAGCAGCCTGTCATGTCTGCCACACAGTGTGAGTGTGAGCTATTCCAGGCTAGATTTGTAACAGTATTGTGTCCGTCTTTATTTTATATATTTATTGGATATTTGCCCAATAGTCAAACCTATTGACACCGATATGCCATCTCTAGAGTGTATCAGTTTTGCATAAGCACTACCAATTGACAAATTTTACAAAGCAAATGGTGGAATACAGCCCACAGCATAAAACAATGGGAGTGTTTCATCCTTTGCATGTGGAGATTAAGGTGAAATCCCAGCAGTTTGTGCGAAAGCGAAATCCCCTCTCTCTTTACTTAATTTACTCCGCTGTTCTGTTGTGCGCCAGATGGCCCTCAATAAACACCCAGGCGTTTCCCGTAGCCCCGGCTTTATTGCACTCCTGCTCAACTCAGTGGGCATAACTGGCAGACTTAGATTAGAAAACGACTACACACTTGCCCACCCCACCCCTCCGCTTCACCCACCCTCCCACTATATATCAGTAGCATTCGGAGCCTAGGCCATTTAATCCAGAGAACATTACCTTTTTTATGTTCTAGTGTTAAACTGTATAAAATACCCCTAAGGCTATAAGGCCACATCCGATCATGCTCGCAATGATAAGAGCTAACGGAGTGTATCAATTGCTCATGAGCTTCCATTCTCCACCAAATAAGGAGAGGCAGCGAGATGTGGATTCTCAAGCCCACAGCACTTTCCCAAATGAAGGCTCCGTCCCTGCACCTTTAATCAATTACCAGACATTTTCTCGCCGTCTTCGCTGTGTCTCGCTCGCCGTTTAGCTCGGCGAACACACAGGTTCGCCGCAGAGGCGGTTGTTGGGGTGGGAGATTCTATAACTCGTGCCTAGGGTGTAGTAATGAGGAGGAAAACTCCCCCGGGGCTTTATCCACTGCATCAGCCTTCTGCCACAACTGTCCTATTGCATATCTCTGTGCAGGTTTTCATTTTTTTGTGCCCCATGACCCGATCTGAGTACCCTTAAGGTGTCAAAGAATGCATTCGTTGAGTATGATATGTTATCTGATAACATATAAATAGTAAGTATGACTTCGGTTGGGGCGAAAAATGCTCAGATGCAGCTTTACAAACCTATTTACCACCCTGTTATTTTACCTCTGAATGAAACACACTGATTTTCCTTTCATTGAGAGCTTGTCTGCAAACAAAACCCAATAAACTCTTACTTTTATTGGCTGGTTTACACTATTGAGTCGGCCCCCGGTAGCAGAGTAGCTTAGCTTAGCTTTGCTTAGCTTAGCCCAGCCCAGCCCAGCCTAGAACTGTCTTGTTGCCCCATCTGGGTTCTCCTTTGGCATGGTGTGTGGTTGGCTAGCTAGTGGGGTTTTGTCAAGTCAAGTCAAGTCAGATTTATTTGTAGAGCTTTTTACAACTGTTGTCGTCACAAAGCAGCTTTACATAAATAGTGATTAATAAAAGACAGAGACAAAGAAGAAAGAAGAAAATAACGTAAGACATGATGGATCAAAGACCCCCAGTGAGCAGCCAACGGCGACAGTGGCAAGGAGAAACTCCCTCAGAGCTGGAGGAAGAAACCTTGGGAGGAACCAAGACTCACAAGGGGGACCAGACCCGTCCTCCTCTGATCAGAACTATTTAAACATTAATGATAAAAATTACCAAACCAGGTATAACAGATAGTTAAAAAATGGTTTTAACAGTGGTAGGAGGGTGTGCCGCTGGTCTGGTATGGGTAGTGGTGGATGGAGGGGCCTGCTGGTCGGACTGGTAGGTGGCAGCTGGTCTGACACAGGTAGTGGGGACCTCAGCGGGCATTCTTCCAGCAGGTCGGGCTGGGTGGCCATTTGGGGGGCATTGCTTTTAGGATTTAGCATTTGGTAGAGGTTCACGGTCATGGTCATTATTTAACAATGCCAAGAAAAATATAATTTTCCATTCTGGTGAGTATTAGCTGATAGCGATCTGAAATTTGTGTGAATTTGTAAATTCCCTGGACTTTCCCACTGTACTGTGTGTTGGTCAGTCCAATGTGTGCTATCAAACAAAGCCTTTACCATCAAACGCAGAGAAGCTACCAGCTGTAGTCAGTCGGGATCACTAGCAGGAAGTTAACTTGACCTTTGGCTTTTAGCACCACTGAATTCATAATTATACATATATGATATAGAGCCCTTCCAGCTTCAAGTACGGCTCGGCTCGACCCGCCATCTCTCAAAATCTGTGGAAGACAAGCGTCCAGGCTCTTTTCTGTCCTGGCACCAAAGTGGTGGAACGAACTTCCCCTGGGTGTCCGAACGGCCGAGTCGCTCGCTGTCTTCAAACCCAGACTGAAGACCCTCCTCTTTAGAGAATACTTGGACGAATAGCGAATAGAGTACTATGGTCACCTTATTGACTTGTGCTTAGTAATGTCTAAAGCTTAAAGGTATCTTTGAACTGTTGGTCTATTCTAACTAGCTGAGGTTTTTCTTGGGTAAAAAGCAAAGCACTTTTGTAAGTCGCTCTGGATAAGAGCTAAATGCCGTAAATGTAAATGTAAATGATATGTGTTGATTTCAGAAAACCCCCAAACTCTTGTTTTTTCTAATAAAATGTATGTTGTAACTCGTTCCACCATAGAAAAAGAACAGGAGAATTCACCATATTCATTTTTAGAACATGTTAATGAGGTTAGTCATAAAAATGGAAACCTATGTTCACCCTAAGTAAGTCGCCTGATGTAAATAATGTTACTGAATTAGTAAAATTAATAAGTACTTACTGAAGTACACACTGCACTGTTTTTAACAGGGAAACCGATCATTCCCAGGTACAAGTTTCAGCAAATCGACCACACAAAATAATGTGATTAATCACAATGATTTTTCTGAAATTGTTTGACAACCCTAGTAATTACATCACTGCATATTTCATTTCATAATGAATAATAGATAGCACTTTTCCCTACGGCACCATTCATAACACTACAGGACACCCCCATAGGACTTCCAGTTCAATTGATTTAAACCCACACAAACATTCAGCCAGAACAGCAAGTGTCTGCATTCAGAGAGGCTACTTTTGACTTCAGTGTTATGACAGCTGTTATGACAGTGTTATGAGTAAGCCTTTATAAGTGGTAATGTAGGTTTATGGAGGGGTAATGTAGCCACACAGATTTGGTATGGATTAAAAATGTAGAATTTGTCTGCATATGCAGTTACTACAACATGCATTTCTTATCGCCAGCAATAACTGTAGTGGTATGTGGTTAGCAAAGTAGCTGAGTGGTTGCTATGCTATTGCTATTGGTTGCTATGGTGATGCAAAGTGGTTGTTAGCAAAGTGTCTGCTAGGTGGTTGATATAAGATTGCTAAGTGGTTACTATTTTATTGCTAGATGGCTGCTTTAGTGTTGCTAAGTGGTTGCTATGCTGTTACAGATGGTTGCTAGGGTATTCTGTGTGGTTTCGACAATGGTTGCTATGGTGTTGTTAGGTAGCTGCTATGATGTTGCTAATTTGTTGCTATAGTGTTGCTATGGTGTTGCTAAGTGTCTGCAAGGTGGTTGAAATAATATTGCTAAATGGTTACTGTTACTCTGGTATTGCTAGGTGGCTGCTTTGGTGTTGCTTTGTGCTTGCTATGCTGTCCCAATGTGGTTGCTATGTTGTTAGTAGGTAGCTGCTATGATGTTGCTAAGTGGTTACTATGGTGCCCCCAGTTAGTTGCCTTAGTGTTGCTAAGTGGTTTCTGTGTGGCTGCTATGATGTTGCTATGTTCTTTCTTTGAGGGAGCTAAGTGGTTCCAATGATGTTGCTAGGTGGCTGCTATAGTATTGCTAAGTGGTTGCCCAGGTGGTTGCTAGGGCAGCCCGGGTGGTTTTTATGATGGTTGTTTTGAAGTTGCAAAGTTGATGAGTGTTATAGTATTGCAAGGTGATTGCTGTGGTGTTTTAGGTGGTTATTATGCTGGTGCTTAGTGGTTGCTAAGGGGCTTCAAAAGCCATTGCTCTCATTATCGCCATCAGTAGCTGCGGATTCTAAGGGTGTTCAGTGTGTAAACCACATAGTCTTAATAGACTGGGTGAAGTCCTTCAGTGGAAGCAACCGACTGTTAATTACTGTGGTTGGATGGCCGCTCAGTCTCACCTGTATAGTCTGATGGCCAGATTGAAACAGTAAACAAATTAGGGGGAGGAGCCAGAGAGGCTCAACTCAATTTGTATGGCTGTGCTAAGTTGAGTTAACTCCAAAAACGCTCTCTAATCAGTTAAATTAACATTTCAGGTTGACTTGCCTTTCCCTTTTTCACCATGCAGCCCTGCCCTTCCAAAATGTGTGACCTTTCTGGACCCGTCATGCCATTGGCTCTATTTGAATATCATCAGCACTTCTGCTATTTTATTTAGCCCTGAAGCAAGGCCCTAAATTGCCTACTAATCCAGCAAACAGACTAGGCGGGATCAGTTCGGTCAGTGAAATGATCCTCGCGGCCAGGGATATCGCTCTCATCAGTCGTGTAATTGTACCTACACCATGGTCTATTAATGGAAATTGATTGGTGTTTGCCTGGAAAAGATCAGGGGCTAGCATCACCTGTTCTCTGATCTTATCAGGCATGAAATGAAAAATCCACTCATCCCAGAATTAAATACATCAAATGACCCCCAGCCCCCCAATGCATGCACACCCTCACACACACCATATATATATATATATATATACACACCAAACTGTAAAAAGTTTTTGCAAAGTGTGTGTTCAAAGTGTAAAACACGCTATACCAACAAAATACATACAAATGACCATACTGACCATAGTGTGGTCAGAACACACTATTAGATAAACACTACATACTAAAGTGCAGAGCGTCAAAGATGCTACATAGTATGTGTAGTACAGTACTATGCGGTTTGAGACACAGCCTTGGTATTGGCCAGCAATAGTTATTGGCTGCTGCTAAGTGGTTGCTAGGGTATCCCAGGTGGTTTCTATGATGTTTGCTATGCTGTAGACGGCTGCTATGATATTGCTATGCTATGGTATCCTAGTCAGTTGCAGTATTATTTTGCAAAGTGGTTGCTCTAGTGTTGCTAAGTGGTTGCAATGGTGTTGCAAAGTGCTTGCTAAGTGGTTGCTATGGTATCCTAGTCGGATGCATTATTATTTTGCAAAGTGGTTGCTCTGGTGTTGCTAAGTGGTTGCAATGGTGTTGCAAAGTGCTTGCTAGGTGGTTGATGGTATTACTAAAGGATTCATTTGGTGTTGCTGGGTGGCTGCTATAGTGTTGCTAGGTGGTTGATGGTATTACTAAAGGATTCATTTGGTGTTGCTGGGTGTCTGCTATAGTGTTGCTAGGTGGTTGGTGGTATTACTAAAGGATTCATTTGGTGTTGCTGGGTGGCTGCTATAGTGTTGCTAGGTGGTTGATGGTATTACTAAAGGATTCATTTGGTGTTGCTGGGTGGCTGCTATAGTGTTGCTAGGTGGTTGGTGGTATTACTAAAGGATTCATTTGGTGTTGCTGGGTGGCTGCTATAGTGTTGCTAGGTGGTTGGTGGTATTACTAAAGGATTCATTTGGTGTTGCTGGGTGTCTGCTATAGTGTTGCTAGGTGGTTGATGGTATTACTAAAGGATTCATTTGGTGTTGCTGGGTGTCTGCTATAGTGTTGCTAGGTGGTTGATGGTATTACTAAAGGATTCATTTGGTGTTGCTGGGTGTCTGCTATAGTGTTGCTAGGTGGTTGGTGGTATTACTAAAGGATTCATTTGGTGTTGCTGGGTGGCTGCTATAGTGTTGCTAGGTGGTTGTTGGTATTACTAAAGGATTAATTAGGTGTTGCTGGGTGGCTGCTATAGTGTTGCTAGGTGGTTGTTGGTATTACTAAAGGATTCATTTGGTGTTGCTGGGTGTCTGCTATAGTGTTGCTAGGTGGTTGATGGTATTACTAAAGGATTCATTTGGTGTTGCTGGGTGGCTGCTATAGTGTTGCTAGGTGGTTGGTGGTATTACTAAAGGATTAATTAGGTGTTGCTGGGTGTCTGCTATAGTGTTGCTTGATGGCTTCTATGTTATCCCAGGTGGTTGCTGTGATGGTGTTGCAAAGTGACTGCTTGGTGGTTGCTATGGTCTTCATAAGTTGTTATGGTATCCCGAGTAGATGTTTCTAAGTGTCTATTACTATATTAGAATTCTCTCCAGATAAAAACTGCAAAAAAAAAAAAAGTTCCACAAACACCAAACCATAAACTAAATGCTAAGGAAAATGAGCATCAAACTTCACGGTTAAAACCCACTGAAGCTCGGCTAGTTCCCCCCCTTTCTGTTTGCTGGAGAAAAACATGGCATTTCAGTTTCTAAAAGGATAAGCCATGCAGGGGGAAAAGGCAATAATTCAGCGCTATAAGTAATGGGCAGAGACCTCTGAGTGTATAATTAGTCCACTGTAATGGAAAGTAACAGCATATTATGGACAGATTGCACATTATTAGGCCATTTGGCACAATTTGGTTACCTTGGAGGCTGTAAATGGCTAAATCTAACAGGAGATTCCGCCTACTACTAGCTTTTTTAAAATGGCTGCAGAATGTTTGTGCTATATCATTGTGCTTTGTCATCTAACTTGGTAGAGTTGCAGTTTAGAAGGTGTAGAATAGCTTGTAGAATCGGCTTACTGCTGTAGTGATGGTATTCAGTCTATAATTTATCATTTAATATTGGTTTAGGCGGTGAATCATCCTATTGGATTCCCCAGTGGCAGAACTGTCTTAAGTTTTTGACCAATCACTGGCAAGTCCTTGCACCATAGAAAAGTTGTGCTATCGTCAGATTTTTTTTCACCAACATCGGCCAGCTGATATACTTTCAGGCTATACTCCATCATATACCAGATAAAGATCTTCACTCCAACTCAAACCAAGAACCATTTAGGAATCGTTATTTCTAAGAGTGTATCAATCAAACGTACCTTTCCCCAAATTAGTTCTTTCCAGAAAGGTTTTAAAGCTATTGGTGCAGTTTCTCCTGGCAGGGCTTGCAGCACTGAGCCTTCTTCTGTAATGCTTAATCATCAAGTTTCAAACATATCTGGAGACTGCCCTGAATTAGCATACCCATTAATTTCAATGGCTGCTGGCTCACAGCTCATGAAGCAAAAGACTGGAGGCTGATGTGTTGGCACCGGATCTCGGTGGAAGTGTGCTCATTTGATCCAGTCAGTGACGTAAGTTACTGAGAGCATCAATGAAATGCTCTTCTGTGGTATATAGGATTTGATGGTATGAGATTGGTGCCAGTCTAAGTAAGGTGCTGGCCTGGGATCTCCTATTCGTAGCTGGTGAAGCAAACATTAGATATCAAACATTTCTTGGTTGATTGATTGCATCTGGGGTCAGTGATGAATCATATCTATTGGATTGTTCATATAAATATTCCTTTAACTAATATAGAGTTCAGTGCAGCTGTTTACCAGCTACTGTGGCTTGACTGGAAACGGATAATTCTGCACCTGATACAGATTTAATTAAAAGTGCAGCAGGTAAAGTGGACCAAGTCTGATTTTTTCACCTAATCCAGTCATTTTTAATCTTTTTTATTGTGACCTATATCTAAAATTCTTTTGAACGGAGCAGTGCTTCAAGTGAAGTTTCAGTTTCATCTTCACCAGCATCACAGAAACTATCAAGGAGTTCCAATGGCTGACGGCTTCGGTTTGCGTCCTTGGTTTCTTCGCTTTTAAGCTTTTTATTTTCCTTTGTTGCTGCAGCAGCGCCCTCCTGTGGCCGCATTTGGACATTCCTTCAAACGGGGAACGGATGCGATATGTTTCTCCTAATTGTGTTTGAACAGAGACATCACCCAAATATTTATTCCTTCTACTCATCGAATGTTAAGTTATGTAAAAGTGATGTAAAAGTTGCTTGAATTCGATTCTGTCTGGATTTCAGTACCGCATATCAACTTAGGCCTACTCATCCAACACACATAGTCATGGGTTCTGAGTGGGTTTGCCTCATGTGTTCTTTCTATTGTTACAGCCAACCTTCTTCCGATATGGGTCCCATCTAGGGCCTGTATGCAGTGTACAACCAAGATGGGACCCATGCTTAACGTCTTCTGGTCCCATCGCTTATCCTAGCGGGCATTCATTTGTAGGGCCATTGTGGACCTTGAGGACAAAGCTTTCTGGTGCCCAGTTGGGCTAACCATACAGGCCTTGCATAGACATGTTAGCTGAGTATTTGAAACTCCTCCAGCCATGACATGCTAAATACCATGGGTACCCGTGCATCCTCTTTTTGGAAAGAAACAATATGTCAGCATTTAGATCAGATGTTTTTAAGATGGTGATCAGCACACATTCAACCAAGTATGTCCAAACTTTTGACTGATAGTTTGAATCCTGATGATTCCAGAACCAAAGACATTGGAAATGATCAGAGCATCAGCTGATACGCCGGTTCTGCCCTAGTTATTACCTAGGCAATGGTCAAAAGCCGATCCGCACCAAGAGCCCTTCGAGCTTCAAGTATGTCTCGGCTCGACCCGCCATCCCTCAAAATCCATGGAAGACAAGCATCCAGGCTTTTTTCTGTCCTGCACCAAAGTGGTGGAACGAACTTCCTCTGGGTGTTCGAAAGGCAGAGTCGCTCACTGCCCAGACTGAAGACCCTCCTCTTCTGAGAGTACTTGGGTGAATAGCAGAGTGGTCACCTTACTGGCTTGTGTTTAGTAGAGTCTAAACTTAGAGGATCTTTGAATTATTAGTCTATTCAAACTAGCTGAGGTTATTCTTGAGTAAATAGCAAAGCAGAGTAAGTCGATCTGGATAAGAGCGTCGGCTAAATGCAGTAAATGTAAATGACCTCTTCTTAGAGTAGATTTAGTGTTTGGTGGACACGTATAGCCTGTGGTCAAAACTCCTCTTCATCAACCTTTCCCCTCCCACAGTTCCCAATGGATATAAGGAATATGCCGAAATATCCCTAATCAGACTGGATTGGTTTAGACTGGATTAGTTTAGACTGGATCGGATGAGACTAGGCTGGGTCGGACTGGGTCAGACTGGCCTGGAATGGACTGGATATGGTCTGACTAGACTAGACAGTCTGTGATCAACTAAGCTGTGCCCGTGTATGATGTTCTGTCTGCACGGGAATAAACTGCAGCGCTAAAGATCTAGTCTCCTGACTCCTGAATCTGCCTCCTGTATGCCGGATTTCTAACAAGGTCATATTTGTGCAGGTGTCGCTGCACAGTAGAATAGTGCACCACCACTCTCGAGTCTACAAGGTCCTCCTCCAAAACAAGCTCCTAAAAACTAAACTTTTGCAGTGAAGTGGAGCTTTTCCATTTTTGTTATATTGAAATGGTAAAAGATGGAAATAAAAAAAAGTCATCTTGCCTAAAATATTCGATTTAATATGTTTTAGCTTGAACATTATGGCTCTCTATTCACATGCCTACAGTATTATAAATTATTTTGTCTGTCATCAGCAGGGTCAGCTCACCGGCACTGCCTGTGTCTCTGTGTAATAGAGGATCTAAAAGAGGATCTACAGCAGTGACCCAAGAGAGTGTTTCTCCAAGAAGTTGAATTTCTCTGCAAATTTAATTTATGAAGCCCTAGACTGATTAGCTAGAGTGGATCCAGAAGGCATGGCAGTGTGGTCTCAGTTTTTCTCAAGGGAGTCTGAAATTCATCATTTGTTCAGACTTATCCAAATTGTGTCTAAAAGCTCCAACAGTATAACTCAAAATTTGGCAGTGCCAAACAACCTAATTCCTTAGGCCTCAAGGCACGGACAAATATTCATTTTAATGATTGATAGTCCCTCAGGCATGGACAAGCATATAGATAACCATCTCCCCATACCCCCAATTCAATCACTCTGAGCTTCATGTTTGTCTTCCTAATCTCAGTAAACAGTGAAACAAAAGGTACAACAAAAAGCGAGCGTAATCTCCAGTTCAGAAAAAAGCAACCAGTCCACGTCTGAACACAGATTACTATGATTTGAGCAGCTATGATTACACAACTTCATGATGAGCTGTACTGAGACATAGTTTTCAAATACCCTCCAAAATCAGCTTTGTTCCTGTAGTAAACGTTTACACATCTAAATATTAATAAAGGAGAAAAAAGAGTTCTTTGAAGCAATGTCATAGAAGAAGGCCACTTTCAGTTCTCAAAAGAACCTTTTGGTATGAAGAATGTTCAAGGATGAAGGTTCAAAGATCCTCCACATAGAGGTTCTACACCTGTCATAATTTTTTCCTAGATCTATACTTCCGAGTGTACCTTAATTCTTGAAATTTGACTGTTACCCACCTAAAATTCCCTCTTCTAGATGAAACGATACCACCTTTGGTTCATTGACGAGTTTAGATAAGTTTCTGCAACTTTCTAAACCCATGTTCTGAGTGTGGTTACATTTATTAGTTCCGACGGTTAGTCACCTAAAATTTTCTTTTCGAAATGTCCTAAAAAAATGTTCTTTGAAGCAACACCATAGAAGAACCACTTTTGGTTCCCTTAATAACCCTAAAATGAGATATGCGAGTGTGAACACCTTTTCTAAGGATTGAAGGCCCCCTTTTGGTTCCCTTAATAACCCTAAAATGAGATATGCGAGTGTGAACACCTTTTCTAAGGATTGAAGAACACTTTTGGTTCCCTTAATAACCCTAAAATGAGATATGCGAGTGTGAACACCTTTTCTAAGCATTGAAGAACACTTTTGGTTCCCTTAATAACCCTAAAATGAGATATGCGAGTGTGAAAACCTTTTCTAAGGATCGAATAACCACTTTTGGTTCTTTGAAGAACCCTTTTTTATACTGTTAGATAAAGAAGAATTTCTCTAGAGCCTAAACAACTTCCACATAGGTGGTCTAACTGGTGAGCTTCCACTAAATAATGAGGGGATAGAGTGCCATCTACCCACTCAGAGAGAGCATGACCAATTGTGCTCTTTTAGGCTCCGACTGTTGATAGTGAAGCAGCATGATCCGGGATTCAGACTCGTGAACCTTGGGTCTTAGTGTCAGCGTCTTAGTCTGCTGAGCCACTCGGAGCCCCATTTTTGGTTCTTTGATAAACCCTTTAGTATAGCTGTAAATGAGATGTTGAGTGTGAAGATTGAAGACCAACTTTCAGTTCCTTAAAGAACCTTAAAAGAAACAGTCATAATAAGCTGTTATTAAGCTGTATTTGAGAATCACATTAGCAGTTCTGTGCCAGCGTCATTTTCTGGGTACATTTTTACAGTGTTTCATGTCAAAAGTATGTTTTTTTAAAGAGTTACATTGACCATGACTAAACCTATTCTTTAAATCCGGGAGCTGGTGTAATGCCATGTTGTCTGTTAGTGTATTCGTGCTGCCCGTTGTCATACTGCAGTATAATACAGGCTCATGCAGCGGCCTGCTTAGGTCCTAAAATCCATGTCTCCAGCAGAGTGGTTTGATGGGTTTGTCTCCTCATAAGCCCTTGCATTAAGGGGGTTTGCTGAAGCAGACTCCTCCATACAGTATCTGTCCCTGGAGAAGGCCATTTCCCACTGCTTGTTACCGATTCAGCTGGCCGCATGAGTCCACGGCCGTAAAGCAGGTGGCGGGAGAAAATGGGAGCCGTATTAGTATGTATGAAGTGTGTAAATGAAGACATGGTGGCAAGTGCACATTGCAGACGTAAGGGAGTTTTGGAAGGGATTTCTCCATGCTCCAGTCCACTTGAGCCGCATATTGTAACCTCATCAATAAATTATATATTAATGCTTTCTTCTTCTATGCTAATCCCAGGCCAAAAGCCACATTCTCAATCTGGAGGTGCTAGAAAGCACTCTGAAGGCCGGACATGCATGAAAACAAACGGGAACACAATTCTGGTCTCTGATTCTTTATATAAAGTAGAAGCTCAATTATACTGTTTATTGCGGTTCCAGAATGACTGACTGCCTTTAATGTGACACTACATCAAGATGTTCTGCGATATAAGTAGGTGATAATCAGATGGTATTGCACTAGATCACCAAAGAGATGCTTAATGAAGTCAGAGTTGCCACCAGACTAAAGATATGCACCCTCTAGTGGTCATTCTTTCATCGGACATAGAAGTCAACTTTTTTTATTACTATTTTAAATCTGCTTCCACCTATTAGCATAGATCAGTGGGTCTTTATCACTGTATAAACAATGTATGAGGCTTTCACTCTTGTTGGATGCGCTATGTTTTTCCCGCACAGTTTAGACCAGTAAGCACTTATTTCTTAATTCTTATCTTAGCAACAGGATGTGAGTGATATGTGGCTTATACTGTGTACCTATTCATGTGTTTTGTTTTTCAAAATCAATACAACAAGAGTCTCCCGAGATGCACAATTGTCTATGCATTGGAACTGTCCTCAGGAGATTGCTAGTTCGATTCCCATTAATGGCCGGAAGTTAAAAAGGGCATAATGGGCCTCACTCTATCTGAGTGGGTAGGATGACCCTACATCATCCCTCCCACAAGTGCGATGCTAGCCAGCATGGGCATCTGTGAGCTGACACAACATAGCTGGTAGTTAGTTCTCCTCCAGTTGCGTTCAGTTGTCCATTGATGTTGTGTTAGTGGCAGTTCAAAGAAGAAAGATGTCTTTGAGGAAGCACATGTTAGCGTTCACCCTTCCTTTAGCACTTTAGCATCATGTGGGAGGGGTGTGATTTAGAAGGTTTTTCTGTCCGTGTCCTAGCTGCCGGTTAGAATTCCCCCTATCCCATGATAGTTTTAGACTACAGGGGGCAGTCCTTCCTATTTTTAGGCTCCTGACCATGTAGGGCTGCGATTACTGGGATTTAGACTTGAGAGTTCCTGTGTCTTGACAAGCAGGCTAATAGAGATATAGTGTGCCTAACACAGTCTGACACTGTCTAATTTCACAGCTCTGGAGTGGCACAACTGTCTAACTGCCGGAGATCGTAGGTTTGAATCCCAGCAAAGTCTCAGTGTTTTATGGTCTGGGGACATCATCGGATGGGTAGTTGGCTGAAAACCCAAATATTATGTTGACCAAACTGAGCTTCTGAACAAAATAAAAATGTTTGACTTAATAAGTTAACAGTGCATAATAAGGTAATTTCTTAATTGGTCTTTGTGCCAGTCTTAACATTTCTGTAAGCTTCAGTTACAGCTCACACCTGTCAACACTGACAATAGCATTAACCACTCGAAACTAAGCCCATGGAGGTTAATTATTGTAGGGAACAACTTTACAAAACACGAATCAGCAAGACTCGCGCTGGGCTAAATGCCCACACACTCAAAAGCTGCAAAACCCAGCAAGTTTGGGGTTCGCATCAAGACCCATTTGAGCACTCTTCTAAATGCTCCTTAATTTGAGTGTGTGCGGCTACTCGCGGCCATCTATCTTCGGCTTGCTAAAACAAAGCTGGGGAAAGGAAATCAAACACTAAGGAAACCGAATGAATTGTAATTTCATGAGTTTGGCATTGCAGGCCTTCACCCAAACCCTTGTGAAGGAGGCATCCATTGGGATTAATGAAGTGAATGAAAGTAAGTGTTTAACCCAATATCGGAGCACCAGAGAAATAAATCAACACGTTGTTGGTTCGTTCCAAACGTCTCTGCGGTGACCTGGCTAAGGTCAGACGTCACGGACGTCGCCTGGTGCATCCATATTCAAAAGTAATCGTACATTACTTCAAAGGCACGCTCGTCCGGAAGGATTTTCCGTTCCCCTCCTTTGGTACGTTTTACTGAAAGATATATTAATGTGGCAGTTTAATTAGGCAGACCTACCGAGGTATTGATTATTCACTAGCCTGGGGTAAAGTTTTCCTTTTCCTCCTAGTCATTTATTGATCCCTCTGTGGAGAAGATTGACAGTCACGGTGCCTGAATATCAAGTGCCCGACCATTTTAAAGGCCGACAGTTTTATATTCTCTCGTCAGACCAGTGCACTTTTCTCCCTGCCAGCAAAAATCCCGGCACCTCTCTCTGTTGATCTCGCAGCCCTTTTGTGCGTTATTGATGGAACTATTCCATGGCAGTACAGGCCGATGCATTAGATTTTGTTGATTTTGCTGGAAGACGTTCTTTGAATTTGTTGTCATTTGGTAAGTGACACAGAGCAGAGCTTGGGATTCGCTCTTGCCTATCTGATGCCCAGTTCAGATATAAGGCGCTTAGGGGTCACTTATTGTAATAGGAAATGTACTGTGGGCCAAAATTCAAATGCATGGCATTTTCTGTGAAATGTTTGTACCAACTGTAGCCAGCTGTGACTGTTGTCGGGCATCCAGATTCCAACTAAGTCATCGTCCGAAATAAGTCATCCTTCCATGGAGGTACTGTATGTGGCTGTGTGGCACGTAGAAGTGTGGGCCAGAACTGGGCCATGACTAATTGGCTCTTTAAGCCGGTACCCAGACAGCAGAAGAGTCATTGCCCAGTTTGTGCCCACACTTACACTTTCATCCGGCCCACATACCTCCGTGGAATGGTGACGATGACTTTATCGGAATCTGGGAGCCGCTGCAGTTCGCCAGTTTTGGGCCAAAATACAAATGTTTTATTCTTCCAAATTCATGGTAATTTGGTAAGCGTCAGATGCAAGCTGTTGGGATCTGCTCCTGACTACCTGACACTCAGACAATCTCAGTTAGCAGACAATCCTGGGCCAAATACGGCCCAGATAAGGCAAGTACAGATCAGCTGTGGCATTTGCACCACAAGGCAGCCTACATTGCTGTCATTTCATGGTATGTGGGTATGTGGCAAGTATAGGTATGGGCCAGAACTGGGCCAGAACTCATTTGTTTTTTGGGCCAAAATACAAATGCTGTACAAACATTAGACACGGTAGGCTGAATGGGGTCCATATGTGGCCCAAAGTTTAAATTCCATGATAAGCCTTACTTGTGGCTGCTATAGGTGGGCCAGGTTGCCATTGCCATAACTGACCCAAAAGGACCTAAACCGTAAAAGGACCCTCATTCTATTGCAAAAGTGGGCCAGATTAAAATGCCAGATGTGGCCCGGGTTTGGGCCGGACTGACAGTACAATCTGGGGTTGCTAACAAGATAGTTGACGATTCTCAGCTACAGTTGCTGTATTGAGAGGTGGGTGATTTCCGAAAGTGCTGGTTTAAAGGTGGCTGAGATGCTGCCCCCTTCCAGCTGTAGGAGGCAGCTTTACTCTTAATACAATATGTCAATAGCAATAATAATGATATGATAATTATTACATTGCAATTTTTTATTGTATTGTATTTTTTTTTCAGCAGGTGTGCAGCAATAAGATACGTGGTTCACTTCTAAGCGAGATATAGCCCAGATGTGGCCCAGGTTCAGTAACCACATGCTGCCCAAAATGTAGTTTGTAAATAGCAGATTTTGACAGATGTGCGTTTGAGGCTGGAAGACAGTATGTGTAAACAAACAAATATGAAAAAGAGCTCATGTGCCTCCACCATCCTAATTCCAGAAAATCTGCCCAGGCCCAGCTTCAGTGCCGTTGCTTTTTTTAGTGTTGCGCTTTAAGTTGTGGAGAAGAAAAAAAAATTATGATGAATGATTTTAATGCTGCTGCACGAGGTGCAAATTATAGAGAAGATATGCCTCAAAAAGCGTATCAGAGACTCATTACGTTTACCCGCTTCTGTATATGTAGGGCTTCTCATTTATTTTTCATTTTAAAATAACCACACGGCCTCGGCAGTTGCCATTAGGCCATTAGCTTCATCTCATTAGCCGTGTAGAAGTTGCTCCCTTTATTTCTCTTCCCTCTCTCGACAACCTTTAAAATGCAGCGCATTGGAAGGTTACGCTGCCGTCCGTGCTAAGCCGATCACCGTGGAAATTAGAAATGTGACGAGCATGGAATTCTCTCTTTGTTTGGGGCTGAATGCTTTTGGCTGACCGGTTGTACACATATTGTGCATTTTAAGGCAAAGGATAGCCATTAGCCTGCGTCCGTAATGGCCCTTTTTTTATAGCTTGATAGCCCCTGGTTGATTTTGTGCAGTGCAGTGTGCCTCTCAATGACTGACTGTTCGTTCTTGGCTAAATTGAGAAAGAAGAATCATGTGCTGCAACTTGAAACAGTGGTAGTTTTCTTTTGTGTGTTTTTTTTTTTCAAGGAACCATGTGTTTACTCAAATGTTATTAGCTAGAAGTAGATTACTGATGTTATGGATAGAAAGATGGCCGTCATAACCATTAACGTTGATATCCAAACAAACTGACTGCTACTTTGTTTCCATTTGAACTTAATGGGGGACTTGATCATTTTTTTTAATTCCCGCTTAATTACATTTTATTTAGATGTAAACAAAGGCATTTAGAGTGGTTAGATGTGGAATGCAGCATTCTAGAGAAACTTCAGAGTTGTTCTTAGTGGTAGAGAACTTACTTTATTTTACCATGATTTACCAAAAATTCATCTAAAATATTTTTTGATCGTATAAAACATGAAAACACAGGTCAGCCTAGATGTCTCTGACCACCACTGGCTGCATAGACATTTCAACAATGAGGAGTTTGAAGGCAAAATATCTTCTCTTAATTAAATTCTGTAGTAGATAGATGGACAGATAGATAGATAAATAGAAAGTACAGATAAATAGATGGATGGATGGATGGATGGATGAATGGATGGATGGAGATAGATAAATAGATAGAAAGACAGACAGATAGATAGATAGATAGATAGATAGATAGAAAGACAGATAAATAGATAAATAAATAGATTGATAGATAAATATACCAATAGATAGATAGATATAAAGATAGATAAATACATAGATAGATAGATAGATAGATAGATAGATAGATAGATAGATAAATAAATAGATTGATAGATAGATAGATAAATATACCAATAGATAGATATATAGATAGATGGATAGATAGATACATAAATAGATACATAGATAGATGGATAGATAAATAGATACATAAATGGATAGATAGACAGTCGCAGTATCCTGTTTTCAATGGTTTTACAAAAGTTTATCAGAGAACTGCAGAGAGTAATTTTCTATGCTCTTTCTTTACTTGTTAAATGAAAACTCTAGAGCACATCCTTTAATACTGTAAAGTCAAAGCTCCTTCATACATTCCTATACATTCCAAATGCAGAAAGTTAACATTTTACCTTTTTTAGAGACTTCGTATTGTGGTCTTACCTTGAGGAAATTCACCTATTGATCTAAGAACCGATGGCCAACAATGTTGAATACATGTTTTTTTTTTGTTTTTTTTGCTGTGGAAAGAAAAATCTTGTAGGCTTTTTTTCATCTTGCAAAGTTTCATTGGAATAACACTGCACCAATGTTAATGCAAGAATTTCATAAGATTGCGAGTTTGGCCCAACATCTTGTTATTAGTTAGAGTGTGTTTCTATAAAGTGCAGCTGTGTGTGGGAACAGTAGCCCAGCAACTGGAATACTGGTTTGTAACCTTAAAAAAAAGGGTCCATATCCACCATATTTTTCTTGTATTTTATATTTTCCCCTTTTTGACATTTGTGTGGGTATAGGAACCCAAAGAATGTGTTTTACATGACCATTTCCCAACCTGTCTATATGCCTTACAATTAAACAGCCTGGAAAGTATAAAATGACCTCTATGTTTTATGTTTCCTGGACCACTTCATGTGACCCTGCCTGGTAAAGGACTCAAGCCTTGCCCTCAGAGCCTGAAGATGCACACCACATATTTATTAGTTTTTAGTTGTGAGGGCATTGAACCTCATGAACATGGCTAGTGACTAACATTGCGGTAGCGATGTTGGATGAGGCCGGCAGCCAGAGTTGTTTTATTGTGTCTTAAATACTAGAATATGCAAATGAGCTCTGTTCTAACTGGCACGCCTATGACCAGGACTGTTACCATCAGCTACATGATTAGCGCCCCCTATCCGATTTGTGCCGAGCTAGTCTAGTGTACACAGGAATGATAGCACAAGCTTTCTAGCTAAGAGCTTAACATTCATTAGAGCTGTTTCTTGGTGAAAGCCTTAACTGCTGCATTTATTGACATTTATTTACCTCAAAGTCTATGTAAATTATCTAGGTTATTTATCTAGGTTATTTAGTCTATGTAAATTATCTAGGTTATTTATCTAGGTTATTTAGTCTAGGTAAATTATCTAGGTAATACTATCTAGGTTATTTACCTAGAGTCTAGTCTTCGTCTAGCCATCACACTGAAGTGGCTCAGATCCATTTACTTGACTCCGACACATCAACCTCAAGAACTATAAGGACTATTCACTTGCTGCATAGTCTATATATTCCACCCCTCGACAGGTGCTATTGTAGCCAGGTAGGTAATCAGTGTTCATCACTTCATGTTTATGTAGAGCTGGGCATAATGGCAATATTTGAACGTATCGTGATAAAATTTGTTATTATGGTACACGATATATCGCCCATCTCAACGTCATATGTTTTGGGCCTTTATCAGTGTTTCCAAGCTATATCAAACTTTTAGGGCCCAAAAGTAAATCTTGTGCCTTTTGTAATTAAAGTTTGATGTAGTATATACACATTGGTAATGTACAGTTCACTCTACAGCCCATGTGTAGAGACTAAGCTGCAAAAACAACTGATTTTGAGCTTCCTGTTTCTATAATGTTAGAGAAATACATTTACACAAACCTGACGTTTCAGCCTACAGCAGTTTAGCCTCGCGCCATAAGGACTATTTCAAAAAGGAGTTGGAAAACAGCCATAAGAATTGAATTATGACTGTTTTTGGTTGATACATCCACAGCAGTGAGTAATTACATTTAATATTTTCCTGAGTTTAATGGCTGTTGTCTCATTTCTGAACAATGTTTTCCACTTTTAGCATTTCCTCGTTCATTAGGAGATATGTATGGATTTTGTCTCCATATTTGCAGAATCAGTGCTAGTTATTAAAAGCCCTCTATGTGCCCCAGTTCTTTTTGTGTTGGTTATCTGAATAATAACGAAATTCCACTTGCTTGAACGTTCCTCTGACGGTCTACTACTGTCAGTTGACTGGATATAGTAGACAACGTGTTGAGAATATGCATATCTAGTGCCATAAACAGCTATAGCACAGAAAAGAAAGCAATTAAATTATCCATTAAATTACATTCAAAATATCTGTCCATTTCTGACCAAATCACGCCTTTTTAAAACAAGCGCATTTGAATCAATGAATGGCTGAATGGTGATTGCATTCATACAGCAGTCTAACTTCCCATTAGCTTCAGCCTGCTAATGAAGAGTCATCTCAGTGTCCACTAATGTGTAGCTTCCCACCTGGGTAATGTGACAGCTCCCAATTTGCACATCGCTTATAGGCTGTTTGAGAGAAAGAGGATCAACCAATTTTGTGATTTTTTGGTGAACTTTTATTTGGGTGTCTGTGGGGAAAAAGAGTAAAGTTGACAGGTTAGACCTGGAAGATGTGATGTGTTGACCATGTGACCTGCATAGAAACACATACAAGGCATATTCCCTAGTAATGGCGATTAGGCTTTGTTCACACTTTGGGACAATTCAGATTTTTTAAATCTGGTTTATTTTCTAGCGTTCAGATTAGCATTAATACACTGTTTTTATAAAATATATATATATTATGGACTCTTTAACTGCTTGAGCCATTAGGTTTATTTTTCAGTTATTAATCCATGTAAAGAAATAATTGTGATTTTTTTCGTAATAGTTTAATTTAGCATATCTTGTATAGTCCCACCGGTTCAACTTTAGGGCCTATGAAACTGAACTTTTTAAAATCATAATGTAGTTATAAAAGTGAAGAAGTCTGGGCACAGGGTCTAAAGGGTTAAAGGTACAGTATTGTTTTTTTCTGATTATTGAGTTTTGTAGTAACATTTGTGGTGAATGTACCAAATATATTAAAGTAATGTTCAAAATCTCAATTGTAAATCAATTAATCAAACAATCTTGTTAT
This sequence comes from Salminus brasiliensis, assembly GCF_030463535.1. Taxonomy (NCBI): domain Eukaryota; kingdom Metazoa; phylum Chordata; class Actinopteri; order Characiformes; family Bryconidae; genus Salminus; species Salminus brasiliensis. Next base: position 5,266,615 of record NC_132889.1, on the reverse strand, counting down.
TATAATAATTAAAGAAAGTCATATGTAACTAAAAGCTGCAGCATTGCTAGTAATAAGTTTGTAGATGTCTAACAAAATGAGACCCTAACAGATTTCTGAAGTGGTCAGATAGCTGGCATCTGAACTGTAGGTATGTCAGGAACAGAAACAGCAAATTTTTTATTGTGTCAAGGGGAACAGTGTCAAAAGCCATGACGGCTTATGCCAAACAAGGCAAAACCGCCTCAGGAAAGAGGAGCAGCGGCTGTGAGTTGAAGCTTGCTGACAGGAATACTGTAGAATGACTCAAGAAAGTCGTTAAAATAGTTGCTAAAAAAAACAAGATATGTCAAGCAACCTCAGAATTAGCGTCCTTTTAACCAGCCTTGATAAAGACACTGCGACATCATCCTGAAAAACCATTGTGATGGGATTTGTGATGGGCCGTCATTTGGAAATGAGTTGCATTTAGCATCAGTGCACAGAATGAGGATCACAGCCAAATGATCAGAGGCTTAAATCAGAAGGAGAAGTTGATGTGGTCTGATGAGCCTTCTTATACCATTCTTTTCACTGTTTTATGTTTGAAGAAAACCAAATGAGATCATCAGCATAATTTGACTGCTCTGGGTTTCTTGCAGATGGTATCGTTTCCTACTAGCAATTGACGGAAACGTCAGCGTTCCAAATTTGAGGCCTAACTCCCATTTACACACCATAGCTGACATTGCTTTTGTTCAGTTACTTCGGTCTAGCCTGTGTCTAGGGTACCCTAACAGTCTATGGTAATGTTAGCATAGGTGATCGTGTCAGCATAGGTGAATCCTGATGCGATCCAGTGGGTTGAGTTTGGAGCTGACTCATGCAGATTTGAATAGTCTCAGTATTACTCAGTAACTACAGGGACTTCTGTACAAACTGGTGGGGATATATTTTGGAAATGTTTGGAAGTTTGTAATAACACTTTTGGGCTGGTGGAAAAACCTTTGTATACAATTCTATATAGAATTAAAAATAAATAGACTATGGCAAGCGCAAAGAGCCAGAAGCCCAATCAGCAAGAGTGTTTGGGAGTGATGGACTTAAACTGTGGATGTTTAAATATAGCCTGCACCCTTAAAAAGCAACACCAGTGGCCTAGTACCCCCGTCTCCCTTCCCACGCTCCTTTGGGGTTCTAGAGGAATGGCCATTGGTCGTTGTGACATAATCATGGACGGGTCATTTTATAGAAAGACACTAACCAAAAAGTGAGTGCTTTTCCTGCTTAAAATACCAAATTCAGCCCAGTAAGGGGTTCTTAGAAACCACAGTAACATTAGCCACATTTACAGCTGGAGTTAGCCATCATCCTAGCACGTACTCCAGCTTACTTGCCACGCTTCGGCCTCCTTTCGCACTGCATTCAACGTGTTCTTTTTCGGTCAGCAGGCTGACACAACGCCTTGAGCCGAAGCAAGCCTAGCGCAAAACTCTTCTCGCAGTCTGAGCAGGGCTTGTGCCTGATTTCTCAGTCTTAGCAGAGTCTGGTGATGGTATACATTAGTTGGACCTGTAATTTCACTGGTTTTCCTCATACATACATTGTGTAAAAAAATGTAGGTGTGTTACCTTAGCTGCTAGCGGTTGTTTGCTACTACAGGACTGTTGGGCCAGGCCTGGTTCAATAAGAAGCAGTTAGCCAGCTAATATCATTTTAGACGGAGGCGGTGGCAGCTCCAGAGCCAATTCATTATAAGGGGGACCTCTTGGCCAAAGCATAAGTGGGGGTAAAAGTTAGATAAACAGGCTGAACACCAGCTGAATCCAGCTGAGCGAAACCGAGGGGAAGGAACAGGCTTCTTGCAGGTGCTGGGACAGAAATTACACTGTATTCACAACACATTAAAAGACCAAAGGAAGTGATTCCTCGGCAGCCTTTTAAAGTGGCCACCACATCGTCAGAATGTAATAATATAATCAAATTTAAACACACTATAAAACCAGTAGGTCTTATGTAGGCCTTACATTTACTTAGAATGTCTTACTTATTATGTGGCTATACTACCTATGGTGATACAAACATTGGCTAGTATCACCATCAGGCAATAAATGCTACAGAAAGCAGTATATATAAATAGTTATTTCATGTATAAATGGTACATACGTGAAAAAAGCCCAGATGCCATATTACAAGCCTATTTACAATCCTGTTATTTTGCCTCAGAAAAACGATTTTCATTTTATGGTGAGCTTGTGAAAAAAAAAAGATAATGCTGCCTTGTCAGAAATATTATCTTTACGAGAAGAGTGTACATGAACACCACCAGAAACTCGTTTTCTTGGTTTACGAGAAATTCCGATTTTGTGATGAGCTCTGACTTTTCAAGTTGGGGGCGTCAATAAAAAAAAAAATGAATAACTTATATTTAATATTTAAAATTTGTTGTATGTATATAAAATGTAAATATTTTTGCTCTCTTTTGGCAACAGAAAAACAGAAGTGAGATGGCTTAGCTTAGGTTAGCTTAATTTAGCCTTAGTGCTAGCTCACCCCATGCCACAGCTGGCCGTGGAGTGCATTTTGCGGGGAAGCCAATGAAGCTAGCCAAGTTCTATGACCATGCAGATACATGCAGTTGCTCCAGTCAGCTTTTCTCTGAGGTCTCTAAGGGCTTTACCCACATCCTTATAGGCATGTCTGGTTACTCAGTGGCCATCTTTGCATACGAGACCAGGGTTCTATCTCTGTGAGTGGATAGAGACCAACACAATTGAGCGCATTTGGCTGAATAATGCACAGAAATGAGATTTATTGGCTTGTTCTGGCTACTGCACTTGCATAGATCTCCACCTTGAGAAGTGGTTCCTCTGCTCGCGGCGTAACTAGCAAGCTGATTGGCTCATTTGGTTGAAAGGCTGGATTTTATTCACAAACAGACGGCATGTTGAGCGTTACGAGAACCCCCATTCGTATTTCAGCCAGTGGCCGAACTCCTAGCATTCGCTTCTAGCTTTTTTTAGCCTTGCTTCCATATTCTTCTGAAGTTGCTGTTGCATTTAGTCTTGAAAGGCTTTCCCCAGTGGGTGAGTGTATGTACATTTTGAGAATGGGATTTTTAAAATTGACTGAAATTGATTCATATTACAGCTCCGTTTTCTTTATGCAGGGTTTTGCTAACACTGTTTGAAGATCACGGTTTGTCACTTCCATGGATGCCAAGATAAACACAGTTTTCCAGGTCTTTCTAGGACGCCTTCAGGACGGCTTTCTAGGACGCCCTTAAAGTCTTCAGGTTGGCAGAGCAAGAAAATACATAGGGATGCCTTTAGTTAGCAGGCCTTAGCATCAAACGAGATCAAACGGTCATGTTTAGCTAGCTTCCCTGTCGGCTGATGCATATGCATACAGCAAAACAGTTAACATAGAAATGAATGTGCAAGCGACTAAGGCTAATAGTGTCATCCACTGACACCACCACCATCCAGTGTTCTCCACCCACCCACCTTCTGTGAAACCTTCTATGTACACTACAATGGAGAATCGAGGAAGATTGTGGAGATCACATTCTCATCCACCAGGCTGACCTCACTGTTGACCTCATTAAAAAAAATGCTGTTTTTTTAGGTTCTGTTGAATCTGTTTCACACAAGGCCAGCGCTGATATTGTGGCATTTCCACCCTCGATAATGCAAATCCTGAAAACCTTCGAATGGCTGGTGTCAACACAGGTTAACTCCCTCTCACAGCACAAATCTCCAGCATTATAACGGCTTCTGGTAGTTCAGCATTTTATGCTTGCATTTTACTTCCGCCTGTCACCCTGATGTAGGGGTCTTCATAAATGTTTTATGCCATACATGAATCAGTCAAATGTTATGCGCCATGCTCGGCTCAGCTCGGATATATTTTTTAACGTTAAACCCTGTAGTTCACCCGTGGGGGGGGTTGCTGATACTGCCCATCAGTGTCCATTACAGCTCGTTAGTCAGATTCTGCTTTGTCCGGCTGTTTACAGCGAGATGTGCTTGGGTTTTTATGCTGCTATGCTTAGTCTTCCTTTTCTTTTCTTTTTTCTTTTATTCTTTTTTTTTGGCCATAAAACATTGATGGCTTCCGTTTTTACACTAAATGCCTCCGTGCTGAAAGTCCATGGAATTTCAGATCAGGTTGGGGTAAATATGAATATATAGGGCCTGTGTGGCGAAATGAATACAGATTTTATGTCTTTGAGCAACACAAATGCGAGAAGTGGAAGGTCAGAGAAACATAACTTGGGGCTATGACACAAGTATTAAAGGTTTTATGGTATTTCTCTCGATCGCTCGCTCTATTTCCATGACTGCTAGCTCTTTAGCCGTAAGCGAATCCGAAAGGTCAAGCTAACAAGCGTGAAATGCAATGTCTGATTCGGCGGTCGAGTGATGAAAGCAGGGACACCTCTGAACCTAAACCCCGCCGCCCAACAAATGGCGCCGGCTGATGGATAAAAATCGGATGTAATGTTCTTGGCAGCTCTGGGCAGCGCTCCGTGTACCGCGCTGTGTTTCTGTGCTGCTGGCCTCAGCCTCGGCCGGGTCCTGCGCCGGGGTCCTGTGCGCCGCTTAATCCTGCAGTTTGCGCTTGCCATGTGGTTAGTGGTTTGCACTCGTAACCCAGGGCTGTGCTGTAATTGGCAGCTGTCCGGCATGTCACCATGTCCAGTGGTTGGTAACGGAGCCGCTGGTGGACACTCTGCCATTTGCGCTGCGATCAAAGGTGATGCATGCTGTCACGGTCAGCCGTGTCCACTGTTAGGGCTCTGGTGCTCTGCCAGTGCTGAGGATTTGGAAACGGCCTGACTGAGCATTAGCCATGTCTGGGTGCACTTAGGAGCAGGGCTATATGAAGGTTACTTCCTAATGTGTTTAGTTATGGATAATGTGCATTCTGACAAATTATTAATTCTTCATTAACATTAAGAGTAGATGCACAAATAATAAGTAACAAAAGGAAAGCAGTACGGAATATGTTCGGAAACATTTGATTTATTGATTTATTTTTTAGAAATGCAGTAGGTTTTTCACTTTAGAAAAGCTAATTAGCAAACACTAGGGAAAACCTTACTGGGCACCTCGTCATTTTCCACAGGTGGTCTTTTCGCCTCAGCGGATGATGTGCCAGCATGTCAGCTTGAAACATACCATCGCCATTTCTGTAACAATAAGCTAACCTCAGATAGGGTAGGTAGCATAGTTGGCCTTGAAGACTTTCAAATGCATTCTTAACTTTGTATCCTTGGCTACACGTCTTTTCTCCTCAGTGGACGAAGTGTCAACATGTAAGTCTGTCAGAGAAATATATTTTTTAACATTTCCATGTGCTTGATAATACAAGCAAAACTATGACATTTTACAGTTCTGTTAAAAGGTAAAATAAGCTAATGAGCTAATGTATGAGGCAATGCCTAAAGCATTGGATACCTTGTCGTCTTCAGTAATCTTTTCTCCTTGGTGGACAACGTGCCAACATGTTAGTCTACCAAACTGAGAATTATGTATATTTTTACAGTTTCTGGACCCAACTAACATCAGCCAGTGCAGCGAACATATACCAAACATCTGCTAGATTAGTTAGCAATAACGATGCGCTGCCTCAGATTTCTCATTAATGTTCTTGACAAAGCATCCTTGGCAACATGTTCTTGGTAACCTGCTTGTGTTTCAGAGTAGCAACTATACATACATACCTACAAAATTATGGAATTTTACAGTTCTGATAAAATGTAAATAAGACTACTTTTTCACATAAGCTCATGAGCTAATGCTGATCCAGTGGCTAAAACATTGGATACCTTGTCGTCTTCAGTAATCTTTTCTCCTCGGTGAACGATGTGCCAACATGTTAGTCTTTCAGAGAAATATGTATATTTTTACAGTTTCTGGACCGAAGTAACATCAGCCAGAGCAGCGAACATCTACCAAACCTATACTAGATTAGTTAGAATTTAGCAGCTTAGACCCTTTTACCTTTTAGCATCATATTTATGTTTTTGTGTCATGTTGCACCTTCCTGTTATTATTTTTTTGGGTATTTAAATATATACACTTGCAACAAATCCATTTTAGTTATGATTTTAAATAACACTGTACACCTAAGCCATAAAGCCTTACTTTTCCTAAGCCATAAAATCATTTTCTTGGCCTGACCTTTACAGTAAACAGACTGCATTGACACTGACAACCATGAAGGACCATGCTGAGCATTCCATATTGTAATAATCAAATTCCTTACAGGCACATTAATATACTCTAACATGTACTACGCCTAGCCTTTTCAGTGGGAAATGCTTGTGGCTGCACTGTCATAGCCAAATTCATTATCTCGGGGCTGAATCCGGCAGGTGCGCATCTCCACCCTTGCAGTTATTTTATTTGGTGCAGATGCAGCATTCCTGAAGGCAACGTGCCTGGATTATCTACCACCATGTTATTTCGGGGCCTGTTATCCAACCCGCATAACCACCATCATCATCAACATCATATATATGAGGGGAAAAAAGCAGAGGAAGATGAAGAGAGAAAAAATCACATGGAAGGTTCCTCCAGTTCCACACACTCATCACCAGTAACACAGTCATTTCCTGGGAGGAATTTACATAGCGCTAGAGTGCACAGCAGTCAGCTGAACTGTCAGAGCTGCCACAGGATCTCATGTTGTCACTCTGTCATTGTCAGAGCAGGCCGAGGTTTTTACTCCTGGATAGACACCTCTCCATAATGTGCCGGCAAAGGCACTTCTCAGCCGCACTCTCCGTGCCTCTCTTTACATAATGGATGCTGCTCCGGTGGATTGCTAGTTTAAATTTCTTCTGTGCAGAGGCAGGCATATTCCCCAAGCCAAACTCTGACCCAGTGGCCAGTGTTGCACCACTTTGACTCCAACACGTACTGGATGCACTGACCTGGATGCTGTTTTTTTGTATTTTTTTACAGTCTCAGCTCTCAAAACGGGCAAGTTTTAGCCAGTGCCGTTACCAGGATGTTCCAAATTGTGAAAAATGATGTGTGTGTAACCCAGTGTTTTGGATACAGGCATATAAAATAATCTGGATGCTGAAAAATACACCGCTGGTATCAGCAGTGCTGTTGCAACTAGCCTTTGTAGGTTTTTTGGGGTGCTGTTTCCATATTAACTCTTAACTTAAAGTTAATTGGAGAGTAAATAAGCATCAAAATTCATTTTATTAAAAAAAAAATTGCTATGTTGTACAAGTGTTGGGTGTTTTCGCATTTAGCATTCACAGTGTTGATTTAACCCTGACAAATTTGCTGTGTATAAAAATAAGAAAAATAGCCCTTTGGAGTGGGCACTGCCTGATAATAGCAATGTTTTTTATATGCAAAATATCATCAGACATGAATGCATTTGTGACCTGGTACGTGTCTCATACCTGGTTTTCGCGTTAACTCTATATTAAGTCAAGAGTTGTTCAAAAGAAATTGGGTGTACATGCTACATTCTCAAGATCCCAGCAGTGGATTTCTGGATATATGTTCGGCATATTATTTTAGCATCATAACACATTTTCACCTTACAACATAACTGTGGCTAAATTATGAATGAATGAATGCATTTTTTTTTGTAAATAATATGAGAAATTCAGCACACATGTAAATGAACATCATTGTATTTATTTCTGTATTTATTTATATATTTTTATATTTATATTTATTTCTTCAGAAATTCCTAAATGTTGTAAAAAATAGTTTGGAAAATAATAGTTTGTATAAAAGGTTTTCGATACAAACGTAAGCCAAGAGGAAATTCTATCTCTTTGTAATCATTATTTTTTTATGTCTTAATTTGCTCTTATTATTATTTTGAGAATTTTGATTGGTCCATTCATCAGGACATTTTGACACAATGTAAAAAAAAATTAAAATGTTCAATGCCTCAATACATTATTTATAATTCAGTTGAACATGTTGCTAAATTATGTTTTATTAGTACATTCATCTGTATTACCTAGGTTTAACCTATTGAACTGCATTATTTTGCATTTATTTTTCTAAAAGCATTTAAAATATAAATGCAAATACACATAACAGCATGCTTACTAATGCTCTTCCAATTATTAATATTAGCATACAATAATTATAATAATTACAGTCATGAACAAACATAGAAACTTTTTTTATTTAAATGTTAACATTTAAAATAAACATTTAAAAAAATCATATTAAATTTCAATTTATTAGATGTAGCCAAAGCTATCAAAGGTTCTTTAGTAGATTCTCTCTCTCTCTCTCTCTCTATATATATATATATATATGTATATATATATATATATATATATATATATATATATATATATATATATATATATATTAGGTTCTATATACAGCACCATGACAACTCAGAGAACTACTTGGCTGCTTTAGTGTTTAGGTTTAGGTTCTGTTCTGTACATCTCTATAGCGTCAAATAAGGTTCCACTATCATTATGCATCAAAGAGCCCCTTTTTCTGTAAAATATAAAACCTCTCATGCTTAATGTAACAGACCATGCTGTTTGCCATTCTGTTTGCCAAATGCATTGTAAATACCACGGTATGCCCTTGTAAAGCAGGGTCTTGTAAAGGCAAGCTGAGTATCTCCCTGCTGAAAAATCCAGCTCAAGACCTGCTTTTGCTGGTAGCTGGTTTTAGATGGTCTAAGCTGGTCTTTGATGGTCAGGGTGGTTGAAAACATTCCATAGGGTAAGCCAGCTGCATAACCAGCTTATGACCAGCATAGTGTATGTTGCATTTGATTCTGGTATTGACCAGCTCAAGTCAAGTCAAGTCAAGTCAAGTGGGTTTTATTGTCATTTCAACTACATACAGAGTACACAGTGAAACGAAACAACGTTCCTCCAGGACCATGGTGCAACATACAAAACACAAGTGCAACACAAACAAGTGCGGACAGACAACACAACACAGTACAGACAGAGAATAATAAATAATTGCCGGTAGTGTGCAAATTATGCAGTGTGTAGTAAATATTGAGTCCAGTGAGGTAGTAAAGTTATTAGTGCAAATGCTTGTGCAAAAAAATGCTTCCCATGTTATCTGGGGTAAATGGTTGGAGAGAGAGCGAGAGAGAGAGAGAGAGAGAGAGAGAGAGAGAGAGAGTGTGCATGTAACAGAAAAGACATCAGTTCAGAAGTTGAGTTGAGAAGCCTGATGGCTTGGGGGAAGAAGCTATTGCAGAGTCTGGTCGTGTTGGACCGGATGCTGCGGTAATGCTGGGCAAGCTTGACCAGCTTGGTGATGCTGGGCAAGCTTGGTCATACCCACACTAAAACATGTCCTATGCTGGTGAAGAGCTAATCTGGACAAGTAGCCTAATCAGCTGGACCAGCTTGATCTGGCCAGACTGTGGTTTTACAGCAGGAAATCTTTTCTTTTGAGTTTTTTTATATATTGTGATGTCATCCTCTTGTACAACATCCGGAGAATGCGACCATTCCTTTCTAGAGAGTCGCCCAGGTGCTCGTTCAGTCTCTCGTCACTTCAAGACTTGACTACTGCAACTCTCTTCTGGCTGGTCTTCCTCTGCGCACCTGAAACTCATCCAGAATGCAGCGGCACGGGTCTTCTTCAATGTTTCCTAGTTCAGCCATGTTACTCCACTGCTGCGTTCTCTCTTCACTGGCTTCCTGTAGCTGCTGCCCTCATCAGATTCAAAACCCCTGACTCTGGACTACAAAGCCAAGAATGGACCAGCCAGCCCCTCCGTACTTGATGGCAATGGTCAAAAGCCGATCCTCACCAAGAGCCCTTCCAGCTTCAAGTACGGCTCGACTCGACCCGCCATCCCTCAGAATCCACGGAAGACAAGCGTCCAGGCTTTATTCTGTCCTGCAATGAAGTGGTGGGACGAGCTTCCCCTGGGTATCTGAACGGAAGAGTCGCTCGCTGTCTTTAAACCCAGACTGAAGACCCACCTTTTCCGAGAATACTTGGACGAATAGCAGAGTGGTCACCCTATTGACTTGTGTCTAGTAGTGTCTTAACTTGGAGGTATGTTTGAATTTTAGCCTTTTCAAACTAGCTGAGGTTTTTCTTAAGTAAATAGCAAAGCACTTTTGTAAGTCGCTCTGGATAAAAGCATCTGCTAAATGCCTTAAATGTAAATGTATGTTAAAAATGTAACGTTTAGAACCTTCTCACCGAATTTTGCTGGTTTCACGAAACTACAAGTGCCGGTTCATCTGCAACTGTAGCATGCTTGTACCATCAGTGGTGATAATGGCGCCTTTGAAGGGTTTCATTATAGCTTCTTATGCCAATGTCTTTTAAGGTGCTGGCAGAAGATCTGCTGAACTGTTTTGTTCCTCCACAACCTGGCAAAACTTTCCAGTGTGGAAAGAAAGTGAGCAAAGCCTTCCTCCTGCCAGGCTTGAGACGTTTCCTCCCGGCTGAGGGACCCACTTAGCAGTTGAGACATGCACTGTGTCTGTACTTCACCTTTCAAGTCTTTGAAAGTCACCTCAGATGTCAGGTGCGTTCACTATAGAGAAATGTAAAAGAGACAGGTAGGCTTTGTTTGAAGGCGCCGGATGAGAATGGGCCATGGCTGCCTCCTCGCACGCTTGATCAAGGTGTTCAAGCCGCGCGTGATGATTGCGGTGTGTGCCTATTTGGTGACTCCCAGGTGCTGTTCCACTGGGCTGTCCTTTGCTGTCTGGCATGCTGAAAAATACACTGTTCCTGAAGGGTCGCACCCCTACATAGAGTCTGCAGATGCAGAGTACATTATTTATCAGGTTCAGCACTAAGTCAAAGCTAGGGATCTGCAGCAATTTTGGCCACCAGGAATTTCCATTTTCCGTGGCCTCCATTTCCATTTTGGGGCACCCCTAGAACCCCCTAGATTCGCGGATCAGGGATGAAAAGATCGGTCATGTGGAACCATTCCACAGCTTCTGTCAAGGACATTAGTCAAGATATTCCAATCATTGTTGATGCTAAATTTTAAGAACGCGTAAGACACCCAGCAACTTCTTTGGTAGAAGCCTTTCTTCATGTCCTGCAGGTTTCAGGACTTACCCAAATCTAACCAACCGTGTTTTTAAAATCAGCACCTTCTGAAGGACGTAATTGGTTGGTTCAATTGGGGTGAGGTCAATTCTGGTTGGATCCAAGAATCTGGAGGAAGGTTGACCACTTGCAAACACCCCAAGATACCCTGCTCTATAAGCAAAGTACCTCAAAGAAACAGAAGAATAAAGGCTGCTTGTTTGAGTTAGGGATGCACCGATCTGGCTTTTTCAGTTCCGATACCGATACAAAAACTTATATATATAAAACTTACATATCGGTCGATACCAGATACCAGTCCGATACCACTGCTTAATTAATAAACCGTACACCTCACCAGAAAGGCAGAGACTTAAGGCATCGGGATTGACTTAAGCATTACTTTATATATCACATCAACACATATACATAAATGTACTAAATTGCCATTATTGTCATTTATTTATTTGCACATTTAGTGCAGTTTCACACAAACAAATTAAAGTAAAAGGATTGGTTCCATGGATCGGCCTAATTATCTGATACCCGATCCAGTTAATTTTGTTAAAATCTGGACCGATACCCGATTCTAATATCGGATATGTGCATCCCTAGTTTGAGTTACCCTTTTCTGGACAATGTCATTTGGGAACTCCGCAGTCACGAGGGCCTGGTTTGCGTAGCTTGTCTCGAGGCAACTATTGCATTTGAATAGAGCGTTGCAGCTGATCTTTTGCTAATGGGCGGGGTTTATGTTAATTTGGGTGTGAGCCAAGATTGTTAGGTAACAGTTGTAGGGTTTACGAACTTTTGGTTTTGGTTGGGCAAATTTTTTTGTTCAGTTAGGAGACAACAATGTTTGAGGTTTACGGTTTGTCATGTCCATCTACCAAACTCCGATTGTTTATCTAAGCCAACTAGTCAAAGTTTTGCATTGTAGGGAGCATTTTACTGTTTACTGTACAATACCAAAAGTGCTGTTTCCTTGTTAGCTTGTTGGATTTTTCCGTTTACGCCCAAGAAAACACAGAACTTTGACTCTAATCTACGGACAAACAAGTCAAACAGACCAAGCAAAGCTATGTATTAAGCCTTTAACGTGCCATTGATCCAATATCTCGGACCTGGTCAGCGAGATGACATGGACGGCTGAGGTTTTCAGCTAGAGCCAAAACCAGATGCTCCGCTGGAATCAATTTTCAACCTTCAGCCGTATTGGCTGAAATGACATTGCAGTGATACAGAAGCCATGTTTCAGTGCTGGTTAATGACGGTACATTTTAGTCCTTTGACAGAACACCACATGTTACATTAAAGTTGAACCGAGGGAAGATCTAGCATCTCTTCTACTCTCACCTGGTGCGTCTGCTTACATCGATCACTGCCTGCCTCCTTCCTATTGTTCTTTCCCTCCAGCTCTCGGCCAGGAAAGCAGGTAGTAAGAGAGTGAGATTACCTTGATCCTGACCAAGATGGATCGTCAAATATTTATTAATTTACCATTTCCATGTGAGGATACAAGCTTTGAGTTTGTCAGCTCTGAAATTCAACTCTGATCAGACAGCAGCTCCAACCCGGGCGGAGACTTCTTCCCTCCCTGATGAAACAGGTCCAATCCCCAAAGTGCCCATCTCCTGTTCGGATTAAGCCTGCCTAAGACATGCCAATAACCCTGTCAGAGAACAAAGGCAGAAACAGCAGCAATCAGCCTCAATGAAACCTGAGATGTGGATGTTAGTTTTCAAAGGCTGCCAATGCACACCATCATGAGGGAGGATAAAGCAGTCGAAGAAAGTTCTAAGAAGCCCAAACTAATGATTCTAGGATTTTTTGGGGGTGTACCATGCTAAAAAGGCCATAGTTGAAGCACTTTTGGTTCCATTAAGAACTTCAGTGGTGTGATCTTTTAAACTGTGATGATAGAAATATGGATATTCTTCTTATTTTTGTCAGTTCTGGTATTTTTCAAAAATTTGGAAATGTAGCTGAGCTGCATCTTGGTTATATACCATTGAAAAGCTTCCAAGGTTTCCAGCAGAACCTACAGTATCAGTCACAAGTTTGGAGTGTTGTGAATGGCTAAAAGAAATATGTATGCTTTGGAGGAATCTGTACTGTGCAAAAGTTAGAGGCTAGCCTTCTGGTCTGATAACGGGAGGTTTTGTGGTCTACCGGGTCTGCTGTCCCCTCCAAAAAATGTGATGATGAATAATGAAATTTCAACCCACTTATAACCAGTCTTATTACCCACTTATAGTAATAATGATTTATTATCATTTTAGTTCGAAAATTAGCAGGTTCATGACACGAGTGTAGGCTACGTTCATGACTTACCTAAAACTGCCATAAGCTGTGTGCCTCTGGGGAGTCCTTTGGCTTGTCTTCTGGACTAGACCGGAGGTGTGCCACAAACTTGAGGTACTGTGCCATACACAACTAAACTCTATCATTGAGAAAGGATTTGATGGAATATTTTAACACTGAGGAACTCTGGTAATACTTACATAACACCACCTTCCCATATAGTCCCATCCAAATGGGGCTATAGACTTCTATAGACAATTCTTCTACCTCATGAAAGTTGATTATCTCACATCAGTAGCTAAAAATGAAAGAACTTCTACTTAATGACTAATGCTTTGACTAGATGACTAGTCAGACTAAATGAATGAAGGGTGGTCTTTGACTTTTGCACAGTCCCATATATTTGCAGAAATTGAAAAGTAAGCTATGCAGCTAGGCAGAAACAGAATAACACATGCCACTGCCGACCCTAAAGTTAATACAGTTGAGTCATAAATTAGGTGCAGCCACTGTGAATACGATTCATTAATGTTCTCGTTATATAAATGTATTCCTTATACAACAGACTGCGTACAGATGCAGTGTATGTTGCATATTCACTTGAAGGAAGAGCATGAACTTTTTCTCCTGTGGTTTAAAGTTCCTCAGTAGAACTTTTTCCCTTTCTGGCAGGGCTGCTGGTCTGCTTTAAAGGCGTTAAACTACTTATACAAATGTATTCTTGTAATTTCTGCATTGAGTGCAGTAATATGGTGACTGTTACATATACGGCCTCATTAATACTGCATGACGCCCAGTAGCGGAGTCAAAATATCTCCAGGAATCTGCATTTGCAACAATATTGTTCCATGAGATTAATAATATTGCTGTAGCGTTTTCTGAATTTCTTTGGCATAATAAGATTGTAGCGTGAGAAGTGCAGACTTAAGCATAGCGCGCATCGCGACACTCCCAAATGATGAATGATGTATCCAAATAGATACAAATGGAATCTGTATCTTCCTCGGAATGGTAATTATTGTCCCCACGTGCATTGTGGACGGTCTTTTGCATGTTTTTTTAATGATTCAGAGATGGATATTGAAATGTTTGTAATTTGATTCTACTATATTGCACTGGGAAAGTTTATTGATTTCATCGTGGGCCAGTACGAGTGTGAAATTTGCCCAGGTCTGGCAGTCCACCTTTTCCGTACCTTTCCATACTTGAGCCAAAGTATAATGACCACCTTAAATACTGTTGGTCCTGCATGTGCTGCCCCACAACAGCTCTGACCCATCAATAAATGGATTTCTCACTGCCTCTGAAGGTGCCTTTGGGATCTGGCACCAAGACGTTAGCTCCACAGATTGGACTTCTTGCACATCCCATAGATGCTCGGTCGGAGACTGAAATTGGAAAAACTGGAATTTAGAGGCCAGGCCAGCTCCTTGAACTCTATGTCATGTTCCTCAAAGGTTTCAATGTGACAGGATTTTGTTCTAAGAAAGAGGTGTTTATGTAGATAGCCTGTGTTAAACTGAGGTCCACACGAATGCCCAGATTTAGAGCCATGTGTAAACCATCCATATTATAGAAGGAAAATGGGACGTACTGGACCAGTCGACCTTCTAAGGTCCAGTTTAGGTACGTTCAGTAGGTGCCTCCTACAGTGTTCAGGGATTACCATCTACATTGATCAGGGGTTAGCATGGGTACTCTTTTTTGACTTTTCTGCTGCCATATATCTGTGACTGAGCCGCAGTTGCTCAATGGGACAGTCTTCTTGCCCTTGCATGTTGATAATCCTTGGTTGCACCACTGTCAGACGGTACCCTCCATTGCTGACCAGGAGAACCCTACATGCCTTGCCTCAAGGCTTCTCAAAGGTTCTCACACCTGCCCAATCCTTCAACATCCAACTCCTTGACAACAAGAAGCATACAAGAATGGGGCCGTTTGCCGTCTAACATATCCCAGACTGTGACATGTGCCATTGTTAAGGGATAATCAACATTATTTGCTTCGTCTTTGAGAGGTAATGTCTGGCTCATTGGTGTAAATGGTGGCAAACAGGCTAAAGACTCAGGCACGGAATTTCCTAACAACTTAACAAATCCGGTGTTGTTGCTGCGCTGTTGTTTGTAAAAATGGAAATCTCAGTTACAGCTCAGGTGGAAGAATGATGCTTTTTCCCTTTCTCTCCCCTGTGGGTAACACATTGAGGAATCATATCATTCAGCACATAATCATTCATCCTGTACTTAAGCAGAATTCCAATGAAATTATGCAGAGCATCTTTGATGTCTGACACCATAATATATTTGTCTGTCATTTTTTCAGTTTCCCCCCGTGCGAATTGATGAATGTGCAGCAACCGCAGTAAATCCCACACGTGCTTCCCCACAATGCGGCGGATGGGCATACGCATGTGCATGCGTGCCCGCGTTCCAGGCCCTTTTTTCCGTATGCGGAGGCTCCTGCCTCTGCAGCACTCGGCCTCCTACCTGCGGCTCTGTTCCCGCTCCTAATAGCCTCTGCCGTCCATCTGTCTCTGTCTATAACCATCCTTACCTTGGTCCTCTCTGGAGCCCCGCATCCTCAGCAGCGCTCCGAATAAACATAATATCCCTCTGCAACCCATTAGATCACTCTCCGCCACTGCTTTATTTAGATTTATATTAATTAACGCGCACCCTGTCAAGGAATGCAGGATTACCTGCATTCCACCCTCCCACCCACCCCCCCGCCTGCAGTGATCACTTCCAAGGCCGCCTCGAAAAGCCTCTCCTGCGAAAGCGAACTCTCGGAATAAATAGTACTAATGGAGGGTAATAAAACGCTCTTACTTTCTTTCGCTTGCGCCGCAAAGAGGGGGCTTAAAGCAGAGCCGCTAAACTGCGGGAGAGTTGCAATCTAATTATGCCCAACAGCATGTATTCTAAAGGACAGGTAGCTCTTTTTTCATTAACTGAGCCGCGACAGCAGATACATCATGTTGCCCGGATGCAGGGGGAATGGCTGACTAACGGGGTGGGGAGGCACCTGAGAGGCGGAACTAGAGGGTGATGAATTGTAGGATCCGCCGTGTCACGTGACACCACTGCGCACACATAAAATTGGAGCTCGCTGTGACCAAAATGCAAGGGACGCTCATGTAGATGTATGAGACTTTTTTTATTGAGTGACAGGTAGTGATACATCGGGTTAAAATATCACTAAACACAGCTTTAGACACTGTGATGAGGTGCAGAATTTGAACCTGAAGATACACTGTTGGACTTCTGCTTCTTCAGTTTCAGATAAACTCACGTGTATGAAGTGTATGCTGGTTTTTGAAGAAATTCCGCACATTCAGCACTTTTGGCCCTTTCAGTCCTCCTTTCAAAGCTACTTCCCGGCCTGGCTAGTCAAAGGGAAGAGAGGTGCACATGGTAGCAGGGGTGGTGGTGTCATAAATCCACGTTTAGAAGGTATAGAAGGTATATAAGTTAAAGAATCTCAAGCTAAAGCTAGCTCCGTCACTGCATTTAGGAAAGACATCCCATTCAAAGCCAATATCGGCTAACCGAAGACGAATACCATCAAACGACATTCGCTCAGAACTTCAACAGAGTTTGCTCTGGGATGCTCTTATACTCAGACTTTCACATATAGTGAGCTGACAGATACAGGGCTAGGATAGTAATGCTAGCTGAGGTAACTTGCATGTGATCTGCTGTGGCTTTCTGTGCCCTCCATGGCTTTAATTCAATACAGTGGTACTGTGTTCCTCTCAACGTTTCTTCCTCTTGACCCGATCCCGACCCAAGTTTTTTCTTGCCACTGTTGCCACTAGCTTGCTCAAAAGAGGCTCGGCCCTGGATCTCTGTGAAGCTGCTTTGTGACAACGTTTATTGTTAAAAGCCTAGATAAATAAAAATGAATTGAATTGAATTGAAATGTTCTCGGTGTGTGACGGGCTTCATGGTATCGCTTGAAGAATCCCTTGAAGGAGGACGCATGCCATTCTATAAGAAGCTTCCATGCAGGGTCAGTGACGTAAGTGCAGAAATGTGAACCTGGTGTCCACAAATCAGTCATTTCTTTCCATTTTACTAGTTAAAAAACCACCTCCACCTTCCACAACCGTTCTGTCTGGAGGAAAATACATACAGAAGCTGCTTGTTTTGCTGACAGGCCGTATCTTTTGGGATCTTTCTGTACTTCCCATGAAGACATACTGTAAACGGCTCTCAGGCTGTCTCGGGTGCATTTCGATTTTCATGAACTAAAAGGTCAGTAGACAAACCTCCCAGATGTTTCAGACTCTGAACTGCACAGGAGGTGAAGTAACCTTCAGACAGGGGTTGAGACGATGCTGTAGTCCTGTAAATGCTGAACTGTACGTGTGCTCCTGCTGTCTGTTATGGTGAAGCTGTAGGATCCTGCTGTGGCTCCTCCTGTGGACCCACCTGACCTCTTTGGAGCTGCTGGCATCTCCTGCTGTGATGAAAAAGCCTCAACATTGCTTTCAAACCTCTGGCTGTCATCATTTTTAACGAGCTCCATGACTGCAACTCCTGTATAAACACCTAACATGTTCCATGATTTCTAACCCTGCCTCACGCTCATATTGAACCTCTGCCCCCCTGTGTCTCTCAGATCTGTTCTCCATCCTGCATGTGTCCCACACAATCAGTAGATCCTCCAGATCTTAAGACTTTCCTATTGATCATTGGTGTAATGGTTCTTACTTGTGAAACATGTCCTACTCATAAACATGTCCTACTTTTATCTTAACTGCACTATCCGAAGCTGCCCACTGGAGGACTGGTTCCTCATTGTCATTTTTCCTCATAGCCTTTGAGGAGATTTTCCTTTGGAGTCTTGGTCCCTCACTGTTGTAACCTTTCTTTAGAGCAGGGATTGACAATTCCAGTCCTGGAGGGCCAGATTTCTGCACACCTGATTCAACTCACCTGCTCATTGCCAGGTATAGTGGGTCTGTATTAGCGGGGGTCATTTTACTTAGATGGACCATTGTAGATGTAGATGTTGTATATTATCATGCGGGTTTGGTCATACACAGAGGGATGAACCCTCGGAGAGATTGATCCAATGCAAGTAGTTTTATTAACCAAAACTCAAAGAAAAAGCAAAAAAAAGCAGCAAGACATGAACAACAGTGATCAACAAAACCAGAACATGCTAAATACAAACAGACCTGAGACCGGGGGTTTAGCTGGGGAACCAGCTACTTGGCAAGAGCGGCTAGGCCGACCCAACCTGGAACTGCTGCGTGGGAGTGGGTCGCCTAGCTGGAGCGAGAGTCGTGGGTATATCTTGGTAGCGAATCTGTGGATGGCCAGGTGGCCTGTTGAGAACGTGGACGAAGAGCCGAAGCTAGCCTAAACGCACTGTGAGCCGTATCGGGAACCTTTCAGGCAACCTCAAGGTTCCAAACTTGCAATTCTCGGCCAGGAGCCGAGACCTGAACACAAATGAAAACAAATGAACATGAATCAAACACACAGGAACTTAACTGAACTAGAACCGAGTCTCTGAATTGACACATATGAACGGAAATGCTACAAAAGTTCTTATGTGAGTCTGTGGGCGGCGGCTCGGAATCGCCCCGGTGGAGGGCATTAATGCTGACCTGACATTTAACTGAATGCTGATTAAATGCAACTGAACTAAGTTTAATATAAATAATATAAATTTAATGAATATTAAATGCCACCCTAACCAGTGCCATAACCGAATAATGCAGAAATGCTTATCACACACTAAAGTGTATTACTTAGTAACTACAGGGACTTTATGTACAAACTGGTGGGGCTTTTCTTTGGTAATAGAAGATTAGGGTTAGATATAAGGTTCAAGGTTAGGGTTAGAATTTAGGGTTGATTCAAGGATAAGGCTAAGATTTTTTTGTTGACCTGTCCCTCTGTATGATGTAAATTTGGGGGCTGCATCAACATGTCTACAAAAAAGCAGCTTTTAGACATTGGCTCTTAAAAAAGAGTTTATAGAGTCTTTTACTATAAACTACTCTTTAAAAACTTACGTTTCACAATTAATCATGATTTAAAGTTTTTGTTTTTGCCATTAAGCCCTTAACGCAGAAAGCTGATCCAGCAATTTTGTTGCTGAACAACAGTGTTTGGTAGCTAGCTAGTACCAGGCTGGTGTTAGACCAGTGTAGGCCTTCAGACTTGGTCTGTAAACCTGCTAACGTCTACCAGCTATAACGTTTATCAGTGTATCAGAGCTAGCATTAGCTCACTAGTTAGCAATTGTTTAGTAGAAATAATTACCTCGCTAAAAAAAAAAAAAAAAGCTGGCTAAGCTCCTGACCAGCATAGGGTATGTTTTTGTATGTGTTGAGTTTGGTGGTTTAGCTGGTCTACCAGCATGATCAACCTCCCCTAGCTAGCTAGACCACCAGCATGTCTAAGCATGACCAAGCTAGATGATCACCATGACTAAGCTGGTCATCCTGCATGACTAGCAATACCAAGTTGGTCAGCCAGCATGACATGCATTGCCAAGCTGGTTGACCAGCCAGACCAAGCCGGTCGACCAGCAAGGCCAGCGTGATCAAGCATGACCAAAATCAAATGCAACATGCACTCTGCTGGTCAGGAGCTGGTTAAGCAGCTGGGTTACCAGCGAAAGGTACGTTGTCAGGTGACTGACCAGCTTTTCTACCGCGTTGACCATCAATTGAGCTGGACTTTTAGGCAGAGTAGTTATATCCATTGGTGACATTACTAGATGAATGGTTTCTGGGACAGTTATCTTAGTTGTTAACTAAATTAATGAAGCTGATTTAGCTAATTAGTCAACCCAGGCAGATCTAGCAGTCTCTAGTTGCTTTACTTTTTAACCAATCAAAGACACAGCTCTCTAACTTCACACCAGGATATGGGTCCACGATGTCCACTATCAATTATTCAGATTAGTTCCACCCAATTAATAAAAATTCATTAGACTAAAGCATTTGGTAATGACAGATACGTTTACATTCGGTACACATTCGGTAGTACATCACTGTACTACTTTTTATATACAGTGCCGGTAATAAAGGTAATATGGATGAATATTAATATGAGTCCCACCATAATACACCTGACTCGTAATAGCAGTACTACTAGGATTTCAAAGTGTTTGCATACTACATTCTAGTTGGTGCAGTGCTACCTTTCTTTTTTTAGACCATCCCACCCCCACTGCAGTCAATATCTCTATTGCATGTAGCACCGCTATAGAGCCTGTTGGGGAGAGAGAGAGAGAGGGAGAGAGGGAGAGAGAAACAGCCAGAGAGAGAGAGAGAGAGAGAGAGCTGCGAATGGAGTGTTTTTTGGGTGGCTCCAAGCAGGCGAAGGTGGAGGATGTGTGGAGGAGCTTTGAGGCTCTCTCTGGAGGAAGCGAGGAGAGGAAGATGTCATCGAGAAGCTTTCGGTGGACACCGGCGGCGGATAGGCAGTGTAGGAGTGATTGATCAAGGTGTCATTCCCTTTGCATTTAACATTAAAGCCATTTACATTTTAGAAGGGAGCAGTTCTCCTGGCCATTAAAAATTAATCACAAGAAAGTTGTGTGGGAATATTGATCTTCCATCTGCTGCTCTTCTAAGAGAATGTGCTATCTCTGCAGACAGGCAAAAAAAAATCTTAGCCTAAATTCTTCATACCTGCATTGACATTTTTCAGTGGCAGGAGCTCCCAGGGTTGAAACGGCTGGTCTTCAGACTGATGGAGACAGCTGCTGCTGTATGTGTGTGCACAAAATGGGCAGGATTTCAGTGATATGTGTCTGAAATATGGGTTTTAATAACCTCTGAGTGAAAAGAAACATGCTACATATATACAGACAGGTCTATAAGTATATTGGACAGTGATATCATTAATTTTTATAATTTGACTTGAGGTTTAACAAAGAAATGGTGTTAACTGTTTACTTGTGTAAGAATACTATATTACTTATTAGAATTATCAATATTGTATTATTATTTCATTGATTTAAATTAATTTAGCTTTATTTTAGTTACTTTTAGTTAACAGATTTAATTGTTTTACTTTTTATAATTTTGTTTTATAATTTTTTTATCTTATTTTTTAAGTTCATTTTAATTTTTTTTAAAAGCTGTCATTCTCATATGTTTAGTTGTTTTTACTGTTTATGTTTATCTCCTAATTTTGATTTTATTTGTGTAATTTTGGTTAATTAATTTCTATTAATTTCATACTTATTTAATTTATTTTGTTTCTCTTACTAATTCAATATTTAAAAATATATTTCTTAATATATTTAGTATAAATATATATTTTTATTTTTTATTTTGATTGTTTTCTTTTTTAATGTTTACATTTTAATTGATTTCAGTTGATAATTAAAAAAAAATATATATATATATATATATTTTTTTTTTTTCTCTTTCCACCCTGTCTACTGTCAATGCTCGGCAACGCTGGAAATCAGGGTCACCCTCAATGTATTTTCCGAGTTATTTATTGATTATCAGAGTCAGAGCAAAAGGCAAAAAAAGCATTTTATGTCTAAAACCATGCTTTTCAAGGGCAGTCCCAGGCCTGGCTTATGCACCCCCAAGAGGTTCCTGTTCATATACAGGCAAAGCCTGTTGCAAGTGTCCACATGATGATATCACTCATGAACCTGATGATTTAATGGTTTAACAAAGCAGCATAAATCCGCTTCAAGTGTTTCTTAAAGGCTGAAGACTGCTGCGTATGTGTCGCATGCTAATTCTATGAACTCCGAGGTAACAAACGAGGATATATGTCTTGTGTAGATGATTCATTCATCATTTTTGCACTAAATAATATGACAAGTTGATTGTAAGGTCGTGACTAGCGGGGCACAGACGGCGTGTCACAACCCGCTGATTCAAGCGTTAATGGCATATAAGCTGGAGGCTGAATGGCTGTATGTGCACCACACAGTTATATAACTGTCTTCGCTCAGAGCACTTGCACTGTCTTAAACTGACAAAGCCTATAGTGGATGCACAGTTAAGTGCCGGTCTGAGCAAGTGCATTATTTCTTATAATGAGGTCTCAAGCCTCTACTTCACAAGGTACATTCATTTTCTCCAGGAAAGAATCTCGGGCCTGTCTTTAAGTCATATCGCCTCATTTTCCTGCTTTTAGGACCGGCGCCATTCATTACAGTGCGGCAACATTCGGAGCGAGGACGTAGTCCCTGAGCCTTCATCATTTGGCTTTAAAGACTGTGGGTTGCGTAGTACCTGTGGACGCGGCGCATCGTTGAGCGATGATTAATAATAATAAGGGAGCGTACACCTGAATTTATCGTCCACTGGACCAGGTTTCATGATTGATGTGTTTTTTCGGAAGTCATAATTATTTATCCGGCCCTCACGGTGCACTTTTTCCAGGGCTTTTTTTTTTTTCATGGCACGTAACAAAAGCTGGCACGGTGCATTTTCTCTAGTGAGCTTGCCTCCATTAGCCAAGCAAAGCATTTCTTTATGAGACCATTAAACTAACACATGCAATCCAAAATACTCATTAGAACTTAACCTTCTAAGTCCTGAAGTAGCGTTTTTATTATCCAGCCCAAGAAAATAGTCTCAGTCAGCAGTCCCCACCCCCCTCACCACCACCCCCACCCCCACCACCACCACCACCCCCTTTCCATTCTCCTTTTATGAGCTGGTACAATCAATAAAGAATTGTGTGGGAGAACTTCATCCCATTCTGAACATAATTTGTGTCAGAAATGTCTACTGTCGTACAATGGTATATTGACTTATTAAATAAAAGACAGGAAGGCATGCTTTGAGTGGGAGCGAGGGTGACAGAGATTCACGGGGAGTTTTCTTATGGGATATTAGCTCCGGTATTATTGGACATGCACAAGCAATAATGGGGAGGTAATTTCTCCATTTCTAATTAGGGTCACATGCAAATGAAATCTCTCTTCGTGTTAGTTTTATGCCGCTTCAGGAGTTCTCATATGCTCTGGAAATTTATGATGGGAAACGTTAAGGTAAAGCGGGGGCCCAGAGCAGGGATGTGCCATTATGCGGGACGCCGATGGACGTGGCGTGGCTGATTTTTATGGAGATGCTCTTTATAGGTGATTGAACGGCAGTAAACGAGAAGGGTGAACAAACGGGACCGCCCCACGCTGCCTGGCCAGGGGTCCAGGAAGCCGCCACTAGCATACCTAAACGGAGGAGGAGGTTTATATAGGGGTTAACATGGAAGAAATCTGCAGTTCAAACAACATCTGAAGTGATCCTTTGACTTCTCGGTTTGGCCTGAGGAGTCGAGTGCAAGGTGTCGAGATGTGCTCTGTTGTGTTTATGGGTGACCCCTGGCCCCTGACCACTCGGGATGCTGTGCTGAGGAAGCGGCAAGGGTCCTGTGAGCCACAGTATTAAATATACATCAGCGCTCACATAATAATAACAGTGGGAGACATGGAGCGAGATGACTTGTTCTCGTCCATGCTTACTGCAGCATGTCTTTTCTCGCCTTGCGGTGCCCTGGAAGAGCCTTGCAGTCCAGTCAGCGAGAGCTCTCTAAAAATAAGAATGGCAGAGCATCTGACAGCCATCGCTCCATTCTTCCACGGCTTCTGCTTCTCACACTTGCTAGCTCCTCATGACAGGGACTGCTTGTTGAAATAGACTCTTCTGTAAACTACAGGAATCCTGGGCTTATTATCCTGTTATTCCAATGGATTAATGAATTAATTAATTCACATGTTTTACCTGAACAGTGCAGAATATTTCGCTTTTCATTTTGGGACCCAAGTTAGTAGGCTACCCTGCAACGGAGTCGTATCTTGTCTAGGGGTATTCCTGCCTGCCTCCCAATGATTCTAGGTAGGCTCCATACCCACCGCAGCCCTGACCAGGAAGATGCGTGGATGGATTTGAGTAGGTTAGAGCAGGGATGGGCAATGAGGGCCAAAGTCCAGCACAGTTTGCTGATTTCCCTGCTTTGACAGACCTACTAAACCTGGCAATTAACAGGAGTAGTGAATCAGATGTGCTGAACCAAGAAAAGCACAGAACTGTGTAGGAATCTGGACCTCCAGCACCAGAACTGTCCACCCCTGGGTTCAAATGTTCACATCGACAGCATGAGCGGAGCAGCAGTGCCTCCCAAATGCTTTAAATAGAGTAAAATTAGGCCATGGGAACCAAGAAGAAGGAAATAAGAAACAGAGAAATCTGTGAGATGAGCCTGTTATCAAACCCGGTACTAACCCCTAAAAAACAAGGGTTCTTCACAGGTTCTTTGGAAAAGGCTGTGGTTCTATGTACAGTCTTGACAAGCTTCTTTGGCTGATTGAACAGTTCTTCTAACCCTTTGAACCTTGTCAAATTGTCCAACGGGTACCAGAAAAGGTTTTTAGCATTAATATAAATCAAATAATCCTTTATTAGTAGTTGGGTTGGGTCGTGATATGGGTATGTGTATCTTACCCAGGACTAGTTCTTAAGCAACTACTGTGAAACGAATATGTACGGTTCATGAACATACGGGTTTAAGAAGTTACTTGCACTCACTTCTGCAATGCGCCTTCCATGATGATGGCCTGAAAAGACATGAAATCTAAAAGGACCATTTGTCTTCATAACTCAAGATATGGTAACCCATGGTAACCTTGTCTCCTCTAGAAGAAGCAGATGGTGAAGAAATGTACGATCAAAAAATTCCTCCTCATTGTTTATTTCCCTCCCATGAGACTTCCACTGTATAACCAATGCAATCAATGTCCATCATCAATGTGAACCAATCGATAGGAGGCTGGAAACGATCCTACGCTCATTTCCCTGGCCTAAGGCGCGCATCGGCTGTGTGGGATTGCGCTGTCCGGAGCCCCTGCGCTCTCCGTAGGTGCGTGCGTGCGTGGGTCCAGGATGCTCGGGGCCAGGCTCAAATGCCAGGCCAGGCGGGGGAGATTAAAGAGGGTTCGCTGCTGCTCTGGCAGCTTCGC
Organism: Salminus brasiliensis; assembly: GCF_030463535.1. Lineage (NCBI taxonomy): Eukaryota > Metazoa > Chordata > Actinopteri > Characiformes > Bryconidae > Salminus > Salminus brasiliensis. Next base: position 5,241,341 of record NC_132889.1, on the reverse strand, counting down.
TGGGAGAGGCAGAAGTGAGGCCATTGTTCTATCGTTAATTGAGCCCCTATGGCCCGGCGGAGAGGTGCTTCATAACCCTCCCACCACTCCACACCACGCTGCCCTTCCTCCTCCACAATCACATGAGGCATTGCTCCCTTTAGATGACCAAATGGCATTGTGCACTGTGTTTTCACGACTCCAAAAACATGGTGGAGGAGGGCGAGGGACGAGTGGAGGAGAACAGCACAGTGATCACAGCGTCCTTTTTGTCTTTTTGTCTTGGGGTCAGCGTCCTCGGCATGTTGTCGGAGAGTTGTGGTGGGGGAATTGTGGAGCCCGAAAGGCAGGACATTACGATCGTAAAGACCGAATGGCGAGAAAGAGTTTGAAGCTCTTTCCCAGGAAAGAGAAATCAATGGCTGTATGGACTGAAGTTCGTTTTTAGGGCTGTTACAATTATCCCTAACGAACTGCGGTTCGTCTGTGTGCGCACTCTGAAGTCAACAAAGCCTCAGAAGTTGTCAGAGCGCTTGAAAAAAGGAGGCTAATGTCAGAACGGCTGGTGCTTTTTACATCCTAACGAATACGTTTATGAACCCAAATGATCGTAGATCTCTGTTCCTGTTCCTGGACCTCTGGTACAGTAGTGCAGTGCAGCCTCAGGTCTAAATCCATTTCACAGAGAATTCCTTGGAGGGTTTTTATGAATGATGCTTCTTTAAAAATCTGCCAGGCTGTTTCTTTTGACCTCCCTCTCCAGTGTGCCGCAGAATTCAAGCGGTGCAGTATTTATGTTTGTCCGATGTGAGTTTCTTCCCACTGAGAACATGTTTATGTGGGTCCGACCACATGCGAACGAGGTGGCACTCATTCTTCTTGGCGCTGTGGTCTTCCTGTACCAGATCAGGTATATTATCTATTCATATGGACTCCCCGGGCTTTGAAGGGCACTTAATTAGTCTCCTCAGTGGTGACTGGATATTTGACCTTTAAAAGTAAATTGAGTCTTTTACAGTGGTTTCTCTTAGCTGGGGTTTCTAACATTAGTGGTGGCAGAGGTGGGGGAGTGGTGGGGGGACCAAACCTTTCTTGATTTTTTTCCTTCTCAAGCATGACGACGGCTTTTGAGCCTCACTAGAGAGGCCGCTTACAGTCTGATAGACTCAACCGCGGAGCGTTCCACTGACAACCAAAGCTTTCATCAAGGCTGATGTGCATCTAAGTGTGTGTGTGTGTGTGTGTAAGCATGCACATGTGTCTCCGCTGGAGCGTGCTGGACTTTTAGCGAAGCCATGGCTGGAGAAGCGTCTTGAATGTCGATGTTCCTCTCCCCTATACGTTCCAAATGCCATGTGAATTGCTCTATAAGTCTTCCACATTGACTGACTGTTCGTGCAGACGAAGCTCCCCACGCGCAGCAGCCTGCCAGTCTTCCTCACGTCTGACCGTGGCTCATAGTAACCCGGGCAGATTTACTGAGCGATGCTGATGCCATGTGACTGGCAAAGCAATTCATTGCTTGGCCTAAAAAGCTCTGGATGCACTTAAGAGGTTCCTATGGACATAATGAATAAATGAGTGCCATGAAATTGCAGCTTCCAGGAAAGCATATTACTTTCTGTGTTGGTAAGTGATCACATGTGTAGCTGCTCTGGACACCTCTGTAAACATTTTAACCGCCCATCAGATACAGAGCTCTAGTTAATCGCCGCCTTTACTCCGTCTGGCATTTCAACCAAGTGACCATCAGTTTTGAGTGGGGGAGCACCGAGCGATGTAGTACTGAAGCATTACTCTGCAAAGGGGGTTATTGAATAAGGAGTTATTGAATACAAATTAACCCCTTAATGCAGGACGCAGGCTTATTACGCTCTACGGCCTGTTACTCAGTAACTACAGGGACGTCTGTACTGAACTGGTGAGGCTGTTGTCTGGTAATAGAAGTTTGTAATAACACTTTGGGCACGCCGGCAGGCCATAGGCTGTTTATGGGGTTCAATTAAATACATTATATTTACAATGAACATACTGGAATATGTGTGAAATCAGTGCTCCAATACTTTCCAACAGCACCATAGCTTTTTATTATACTACAAATAAGGCAGTTGCTTAACCTCTTAACACAGCAAGGCTTATTACAGACTAAGGCATATTACTCAGTAACTACAGGGACTTCTGCCCAAACTGGTGGGGCTATTCTCTGGAAATTGAAGTTTGTAACACTTTTGGGCCACCAGCAGACCATAGACTGTTTAAGGGGTTAAATGGCAATTGATGTTTAATTTAACATTGAAGTTTAATGTGGTTCTTAAAGTGTAATTCATTAAACTTCTCATGTATCCACCTATTCAGCCATCAATTTACACAAAAACAATAATTACAGTTTCAGCCTAAACTCACAATCTAGACACAATATAGAACGATATATCGAGCAGTATAGACCCAATCAGAACAGAGCTCATATACAAAAAATGCTTATTTTATTCCAAGGGACAAAAGCAGTTTGGAAAATGCTTGTGTTATTACCCTAAAATGAAGTAGATTAGGGTTAGAGTTTGTGATGAACACACCAGGAATGGCTAAATACACCTTATGGGGGCTAAACAACTTGGTACCATAAGATAAGCATGTAAAAACATTAAAAACATGGTGCACATTAACAAACCACAGTGATTTTCTTTCCAGGTGATAATAAAGTGTAAGTTATATGTAAATTACCTGCATCATTTTTGCTCTTCCTAATTCATTTCGGTGTGGATGAATAGCTACAAATGCAAATACAGAAGTTAATATAATTCATTTAATAAATGATCTTATTTCATTAAGAGACTAAAGGCAAACTAAAATATGAGACCTGCTTATGTCACAGACGTTAGCGTCGTAGATGCCCTATAAAACTAAACTAAAGAAGCAAAAAACTAACAAAACACCAGACCTGTCGTAGTAAAGTGACGGCATTAAGAGTGACAGGATAAGTTTTGTAAATGATGTTTTATTTAGCTCTCCACTGCTTTATGGGACCTGTATCTTTTTATCATATGATTACTTAGGCTACGTTCACAAAGCAAGGAAAAGTGGCCCAAATACGATCAAATCTGATCTCTCGTCATATGTGACACAGATGTGTTATCAATGTGACAGAAAAAACACACTTAATCAGACATTTTCAGAGCCAATTTGGACCACTTTTATGTGTGGTACTGAAATCCAGTACATGTCCAGTATGTGAAATTGCGACTGAGTCTGAGCAGCCAGATCAGAACTTAGAAATTTAGATACTGAAGAGCCCATAGTAGATACTGAATAATTCATAGTGGATATTGAATAATTTGTAGTGGATACTGAATAATTCACAATAGTTACTGAATACTTCATAGTGGATACTGAATAGTTCACAGTAGTTACTGAATACTTCATAGTGGATACTGAATAATTCATAGTGGATACTGAATAGTTCACAGTAGTTACTGAATACTTCATAGTGGATACTGAATACTTCATAGTGGATACTGAATAATTCATAGTGGATACTGAATAGTTCACAATAGTTACTGAGTAATTCATGGTGTATTCTGAATAAATCATAGAGGATGGTGAATAATTCATAATGGATATGGAAGAGTTTGTAGTACTGACTGAATAACTCAAAGTAATACTGAGTAATTCATAGTGGATACTGAATAATTCACAGTAGTTACTGAATACTTCATAGTGGATACTGAATAATTCATAGTAGTTACTGAATACTTCATAGTGGATACTGATTAATTTATAGTGGTTACTGAATAATCCACGGTACATACTGAATAATTCATAGTGGATTCTAAATAAATCTAAGCAGCTGCTGAATTATTCACAGTTGAAACTAAATAGTTTATAAACAAGTCATACTGGATACTTATCATTAAGGGGATAATAATAATATTATTCTTATTATTAATATTATTCTTATTAAATAATAATAGGGGATACTGATTAATACTGTAGGTCTTGACATTAACGCTAAAAAATATGGGTTAAATTAAGGTGTAACCATAATTTGGATACATTAAATACTGTATATATTGTGGGTAAACAAGCAACAAAGAGAAGCATTCATTGCGGGGGCGGGCCAAAATATTTTAATTGTCATCTGAACTATAAACTAAAACAAACCAAAAGCCATCAGGAGTCGGAGAGAGAGATCCTTCTCTGTTCTGGCTCTGAAGACGGGATGCTTTTTGGATGCTCTCTTAGTCACAGAAATGGTCTCGTGCCATCCTAATTACTTTAAAAGTTTCGCACGGACCGTCTCTGTGTGACTGCTTAAGAAAACGGGGTAATTAATTGGGAAAAGGGCAAATAAATCCTGAAGGCTCGCAGTTGCTCTATGACAGCAGTCGTTTTTCCCTCCTGAAGGCAGCCCCATGCTTGAGTTATGGCTTGAGCTTTTGCCAGGGTCTGCTGCCTGCATCTCTGCTCTGCCTCCCAGCGCATGAGGAACTTTCCAAACCCCGCGGGCCGAAGGTGATCTCCATCTGAAGCATTTGGCACCTCGGACCCAATGAGCAGCGTTACATTGGTCGGTGGTCATTAAATGCAGCCGTGGTTCAGATATTTGAATTTGGCTTCATTTCCAGGCTGTACTTGAAATGCTGATTCTCCGGACGCAAACGAGAGGCCGTTTCAGCTGTCACATACTGAACCTCTCGGGTTATAGCTGTGTGCATTTGATGGGAGCGTGAAAGCAGACAAGCGTGATTTATCGCGGGTCATTTGTAACTGAGACCTTTCCAGCAGACCCCTCTGTGTTGACATTATTTGTCTGCCTCTGCATAAATGATTTAGCATCGTAATTAGCACCTGTAGTCATCAATGAAGAAAGGCTTTCATTGGGATAACAGCTTTGGCAGCAACCGACCTCTCCAAGATATTTACTTTTCGTCCACCCTGACTGTACAGTTGCAATCAACCTTATTTAACCCCCATTACAAATAAGGTTTATTAGCCAAATTGACAAACTTTCAGCTGTTTGCAATAAACCAATCAAACAAGACCAATTTAAATATCTTAATACAACTAATATATAGTTTGAAATCTTTGATAATAATTACCGAATAATTCACAGTAAATACTGAATACCAAATAGCCCATAGTGGATACTGAATAACTCATAGTTGATATTAAATGGTTCACCATAGTGGATGAATAATTTATAGTCATTACTGAATAATTAATAATAGTTACTATATAATTCATAGTGGATTCTAAATAATTCAGATGCTGAATAAGTCATAATGATGCATTATGCATAGTTTATATCAGGGAATGAATAACTTATAGTAGTCAATGAATGATTCATATTGGATACTAAAGGATTCACAGTGGATCCTAAATAATTCATAGTGGATCCTAAATAATTCATAATGGATCCTAAATAACCCATAGTGGATCCTAAAGGATTCATAGTGGATCCTAAAGGATTAGTGGATTCTCCTCATAGTGACTCATAGTGGATTCTGAGTAATTCCTACTAGATGCTAAGCAATTCATAGTGGAAACTGAAAAATACTGTAGGTCTTAAAATTGAAGCTCAAAAATAAGGGTTAAAGGGGTTACGGTGTAACTCTAATTTATATACATTAAATACTGATACTGCATGTATTGTGGGTAAACGACTGTTTGACAGCTGTTTCAGCAATAAACCAATCATACATGAGCAATTTAAATATCTCAATACAACTAAGAGATCAAGTGCTTCCTCCAAATTCAACACAAGAGGCAACTTTTACTTTTACAGACGACTGCTATCGTAAAGGATCCAGTGATATTTTTTACCATACCACTAATTCTGCTTGTTACTGTACCTTTAAGACTGCCATATGCAAAGTATCTCTGTAAAAGACTTCTGATCAGCTGCCCTGTACTGTGCCTTGTTCGAAAAAAGCAGCCCACGCTGAAACAATCCTTATAACATCAGTGTAAGTGGGCGGGACTAAACTCTGCTGTAAGGTAAATAGGTGGACATATAGTTGTGACATCAGGAGTGACATCCACAGTGTGAGTCCTTGAGTTGAGTTAAGTTGCTGTGTTCGGTGTCACATGTAGGAATCACAATCTCTTCGTACATAGTACCACTACTTCAGGGAACCATAAGTAATTGGACAGTTTCACAACTGCAATCTTAAATACACTTGGCTCATGCAGGCTTTGTAGGTTTTTTTCAATAGCAAACTCGTAACCTTGCCTTTGTGTTTTTTGAGTCTTTCTCTGCTTGCCAGTAAACCCTCTGAGGTCGCACCAAGGTCTTCTGCTCTTTATGGTTGTTGTTGACACATCCCGAAGTGTGTTCTTGATATAATTTCTAGGCCTGTTCTCTTTTTTGGTTCTCTGAGATCACCCGTGCAGCTTACTGCCTCTGTATTCTGACCGTGATTTTTGTTTTAGCCTTGTGGCCTTAATCAATGCATTGAGATTTATTTATTTATTTATTTATTTAGTCAAATGAAAAGAGAACAGGAACAGGCTCTAAATATCAACGCCACACCTAGAATTAACTCTGGACCTTTTGTTAGCATTCATTTGCAAGTCAGCTGTACAGCAGGCAAAGCAATGATAGAGTAGCCAGCTGTCCAATCATTTATGTTCCTCTAAAATGGGGATACTATTTATAAAATGAATGCTATGTCAGCATATTAATAATACAATGGACTAGTTGGTTCATACTGTAATAATTAGTACTGCAATACTTGCTACTGGAATACAAGCTTAAATAGGAGCATTATTCCATTGAATAATATAAAATAAAAATGATAGCCATGATTTTGATTCTCAAACATTATTAGATTTTCTCTTTAACTTTTGATTAATAAAATACAAAAAAAAGCTTTTTTTTATAAATGAAAATAAATACCAAATTTAAGCAATTTTATTAAATGTGAGTAATCATGAATAATCAATTGTGATTTGTGATTGATTATTCAAAATATCAAACAGCCCCAATAAAAATGGTTGTGCTGTTGATCCAGAGCAGACATAAACACTTTAGATCCAATGCTGACGCTCAGCACTTTTACCTCGCTGTGCTTGGTTTGAAATCTGATACAAACATTAAAAACTGTGTCCCCGTCCAGTTAGTCACTCTTGAACCACACTGTAAGCAGAGCTTGTGCCTCCTGAGGCAGCGCTCCCATGCTTCCTGCCTCCCTGACCTGCTGTAAATTATCTTGGGTTCAGCGTATTTGCGTTAAGAATTGTAATTCACGTCCACGCCGCCTGTCTCCCCACTAGATGAGATTGGTAGCTCTTTAGAATAATTGAGAGGCATGAGACAAGGGGATGAAAAATATTTTGTCCTGGCTATAAAACACGCGGCCCACTTGCACGGGCCACGAGGATATATTGACTGGGTCCCAAACTCATCAGAAGATTGTTCAGTCGGGCTACTTGCATTAATCGCGAAATAAATTGAAAAATGCAATCAATGATTGGAGTGAATGTTCAGCGGTAATGATATCACATCCAGATAATCCAATAATTGAGAACCTGATGTATTCTCTATTGGTATTTCGCTGCTCGGCCTGTCACAATAAAGTATCCTGGGCTGGCGGGAGCGGCGGGGTGCAGGCTGGGCTGCTCTAATCCCGCCACTCCCCCCGAGGATTGGGGTTCAGAGCCTCAATTAAGCAACACAGCCAGGCTCATTCTGCCTGTGTAGAAGCAGTTGTCCAAAATGTGGACGGGGTTGACCTGCATGTTTGAGCCTTAATGAACAAATCAGGGCCCAGCGAGGACAAGGTGGTGTGTGTGCGTGTGTGTGTGTGTTGGAGGCGGGGAGTGTTTGTGGGTGGAGAAGAGGACAAATGAGCTTTTTTTTTCTAGCATTATTTGCCTGTTATTGACATTGATGGATTGTTCTGTATTGGGATGCACTGATATGGGAGCTGTGGGCCGATGGCGATGTCCATTATCTTTATTTGTGCAAATCTGCTGATGCAACATTCATACATTGTAGAAAATTGGGTGTAAATCTACCTGGAATAGCAAGGCAGAGAGATGGGGAACATTAATAGGAGATCTCAAATGCAGTAAAATGAATGAAATGCAGATTTTCTAGCGCAGTAGTCCAGTGTCTCATGAACCGTCTGCGATTCTAGAGCTCAGTAAATGCTCAAAAATATAAAAACATCAATCAGGTCTAATGCTGAATAATATTTTTTAGCAATTATCGTCTGACACGAATGTGTAAAGCAAAAATATGTCATAAGTAAGAAGAAGAAATGAAATCACAGTATATAATCACATTTCTCAATTTCTAGTTCTCAATCAACCCAAAGGCTGTCGATCAACCAACACTCATCATCTTAGCATCTGAAATTGGCTTCTGTAGTTTTGTACTGGAGCTACGTACAACATATTTCTATATATTTCCATATATTTCATTTATATATATATATATATATATATATATATATATATATATATATCTAACATTATATACAGGCACTGAATCTACAATGTGAATTACAATGTGCCCCCCCCCACATGTGCAATTAAGAGCCATTTGTAATTACCTGTAAATAATCTGTAAATAATATTGTCATTGCTTTTTAATTCTATTATTTATATTGTGTATATATTGGTAATTTATCTATGTATTTGCATCTGAGTGTCTTGCTATCCCCTTTCTGCTGTGACACTGAGAATTTCCCCACTGTGGGAATAATAAAGGATTATCTTACCTTATCTGTAAAGACCTATACATACTTTTAATATGGATATTTTTGGACTTTTTCTTTTTTTTAAAGGCCGAGTGCGGGTCATTAATATGCATGAGCTTATTATAATGTTGATTTTGATTGTACTGAGATCAGGTCAGCAAGAAGACAACTGCAACACACTGATCATCGCTACAGTTGCTTCATTAATGGGACACATTTTGCACTGTTGGAGATGAGCATAAGTGTAAAGTACACTGTAAAATTACACTTACTTACTTAAGTACACTGAGTACTTGCCTGCATTTTCCAGTATCACCAGTAACTCAATCATAGTACTTCTACTTTGCTAATTTAATCACTGTTTAAGTGAAAATAATGTAAACCAATGAGAAGACAGCATGGATGAAATGTAAGAGATTCAGTCCTGACCTGAAACCCGGTCAAAGCAAGTCCAAAACCACTGGTTGCTGTGCTAGCAGGTGGTCTTGGTTATAATTATGTCTCACGAGTACGGTACGATGGGAAAAAACAACAAAAACATAAGGTTTCTGCAAGAGAGAAAAGGAGGAGGTGATGGAGAGGTGCAGGTGGGGGCAAACAAGACTACAGTTACCATAGCAATACTCCTAAACCACTACATTTCCCACAATACCATGCCAATCCAACAGTTTACAGCTTTACAGGTTTCCGGGTGGCACAAACGCTTATGAAATTACCATTTTTACTGTAGTAGCGCATACCATGTATTCTCCATGTGACTGCATGCACCGAATTATGACCCCCATGACCCCCAGACCCCTCTCTCGGGGATGGGTGGATGGCATCTCCCCACATCACTCCCAGTGTGATGTTGGTCAGCACAGCACAGGCGTTAGCTGTTAGCTGTTGCATCAGTACATCGGATCAGATCAGACTGGTTGATTGGATTGTGTTATAACCCAATATTAAACACTCTATAAAGTGGTAATTAGCCCTGGACTACTGTACCTAAATTATGTGGCTGTATTATTTATGACAACAAACGGTGTATCAGATCAGATTAGATTGTTGATTGGATTGTGTTATAATCCGATATTAAACACACTATAAAGTAGTGATTTAGCATTGGACTACTGTACCTAAATTATGAGGCCATATTATTTATGACAACACACGGTAGATCAGATCAGATCAGATTGGTTTAACGGATTGTGTTATAATCCGATATTAAACACTCTATAAAGTGGTAATTTAGCATTGGACTACTGTACCTAAATTATGAGGCTATATTATTTATGACAACACACGGTAGATCAGATCAGATCAGATTAGTTGATTGGATTGTGTTATAACCCAATATTAAACACTCTATAAAGTGGTAATTAGCCCTGGACTACTGTACCTAAATTATGAGGCTATATTATTTATGACAACACACAGTAGATCAGATCAGATCAGATTGGTTGATTGGATTGTGTTATAATCCGATATTAAACGCACTATAAAGTGGTAATTTAGCATTGGACTACTGTACCTAAATTATGTGGCTGTATTATTTATGACAACAAACGGTGTATCAGATCAGATTAGATTGTTGATTGGATTGTGTTATAATCCGATATTAAACACACTATAAAGTGGTAATTTAGCATTGGACTACTGTACCTAAATTATGAGGCTATATTATTTATGACAACACACGGTAGATCAGATCAGATCAGATTGGTTTAACGGATTGTGTTATAATCCGATATTAAGCACTCTATAAAGTGGTAATTTAGCATTGGACTACTGTACCTAAATTATGAGGCTATATTATTTATGACAACACACGGTAGATCAGATCAGATCAGACTGGTTGAATGAATTGTGTTATAATCCGATATTAAACACACTATAAAGCGGTAATTTAGCATTGGACTACTGTACCTAAATTATGAGGCTGTATTATTTATGACAACACACAGTAGATCAGATCAGATCAGACTGGTTGATTGGATTGTGTTATAAGACAATATCATACACAAAAAATTATACTTTAGCGCTGACCAACTGTCCCTTAATTTTGTACCTTTATTATTACATACAGTAGATTGGATCAGAGTCGATCAGATTGGAACGGACTGGTATCAGACCAACAGTAAAGTACTTAGATCGTATCAGGGGTGAAACAAATGAGATTGGAAATAAGAAGACAGAAAATCATAAAATTCGTAGATTTTGTTATTCAAGTTTCACTTTGAAAGGCCGCCCAGGGCGTGGCGCAGTGATCCAGTGGACTAAGGCGCTGATCCGAAGATCGCTGGTTCAAATCCGGAGTCATGCTGCCTGCCATCAGCAGCTGAAGTTCAGGAGAGCACAATTGGCCTTCCTCTCTCAAGGGTGGGTGGATGGCACTACCTCCCCACATCACTCCCAGTGTGATGTTGGTCAGCACAGGGGTTAGCTGGTAGCTGTTAGCTGTTGCATCAGCTGCAGCAGTGGCAGTTCAAAAAGAGGCATATGTTGACGGGGACATGTGCTAGCCTTCACTCTCGTAGTGTTGGGGGGAGATTGCTGGTGATGGAGGGAGGGGGATCACATGCAAAATGCCAACCAGCACTGTTAGTGGTCTTAACTAGCATCGTCAATGCTCTGTCACTGCAATGAGGCACCTTGCAGCATGTGTGTAAGTGTATATTGGTGGGGGGAGTTAGCAAATTGCCCTTTGTTTTGCCATTTTGTTCAGTCTGAGTCTGGGAGAAGTCTTGGACTAAGTCTGGTGGATCAGTGAGAACAAAGCAGGCTCCATCAGCGAGTGTGATCTCTTTTGAGGCTTCGCTGGAAAGGGTGCGTGAACTTGCAGCCTGCGCTGATGAGGGGCTATGGATTAACGAGCGCTGAGCGCAGCCTTTTTTTCCAGCTCGTCCTGCCGTATCGACACCATCACTTCGCTTTTAAGCCAAAACTGCAAACGAGCCCTCGCTGCTGAGAAACACACGACGGCAAGAGAGTGGAGAGGCACAGATTCAGCGCTGGGAAACAGAGGACTGTCTCAGATCTCAGATCTTTTAGTGAAGCTGCATGATCCATAATGATCATCTAAAGGAATAATTATCAGCTATTAGTTTTTATGAGATTAAGCTGGATTGTTTTTGTATTTGTATTTGTATTGTATATATTTATGTATGATGCTCAGCCATTACAACACAAACACCTGCCTAATAATGTGTACACTCTTCAAAATGATTATTTAGGTAACCCTTTTTGGTTCCAGAAAGAACCAACTTTGTAAAAGAGATGATCAGGAGTGTAAAGTACACTGTAAAATTACACTTACTTACTTAAGTACACTGAGCCTTGCCTGCATTTTCAGTATCACCAGTATCTCATAGTACTTCTACTTCGCTAATTTAATCACTGTTTGAGTGCAAATGATGTAAACCAATTAGAAGACTGCATTGATGAAATTTAAGAGATTCAGTCCTGACCTGAAACCCGGTCAAAGCAAGTCCAAAACCACTGGTTGCTGTGCTAGCAGGTGGTCACCCTTCAAAATAATTATTTAGGTAATGACATACAATTTTAGAATATTGTGATTCCATAAAGAACCAATTTTCTACCTTCAAATTGGACAGAACCCTTTATAACCTCTTTAGACCGTTAAAGGGTTCCTCACTGCATAATATATTCACATTTCCATTTTGGCCATATTCACTTTTTTTTTACCCTAATTTACATCTGTGCATGATGTAAATTTACATCTGTGCATGATTACATGATTGTGTCAAATTTCATGATGAACGGACCAATAGAAACACTTCAAAATTTCAAAATAACATCATTTTCCATTGAACCCCATTGAAAGTGAAGAAGGTTTCTCCTATAAAGGTGCCGTAGCGCTACAACGAGCACACATAATATATTAATATTATATAAATATAATAGTAATATAATAATTTATATTTTTAAGGCTGTGTCACATACAGTAAGCTTGGTGTGTACGGAGGAGGGCTGTGCGGAGGAAATGCGGCTGATTTCTCGCCCCAGCAGCTCAGGCTTAGCAGGCGGGTCATTAGCGGGACTCTCTCGGCTCGGCTCGACTCGTCTCTGAAGCTGCCTAAAAAGTGCTGCCTGTGCCACGCATACACACACACACACACACACACCTTAAGGTGCAAAAGCCACGCCGGTCCAGATGCTGTAATATTGATGAGGAGTCTAAAAAGGCTTAGATGTGGCAGCCCTTGCCCCGGCGCGCTCTCATAAGCTGAGTGCTGTGAAAGTACGGGCTCTGCTACACTGCAGCAGCCGCATGGGGAATTGTGCTTGGTCAGCGCTCTCTCTCTCTCTCTCTCTCTCTCTCTCTCTTTCTCTCTCTCTCTCTCCCACTCACCCTGGCAAGCCCCTTCTTTTCTCATTATGTCTCAAAGGAGCGCATAAATTAACAATATCTATAGCACTCTTTAACTCTCCCTCTCTCTCTCTATCTCTCCCTCACTCGCTGGCAGGCTGACTCGCTCGCTCTCCCAAAAATGCTTTAAAAATGTATTTATCGATGCTGAGAGGAACCAAAATGGCTCCGCTAACGCGGGCGCCAGCAGCGTTTTAGCAGCGCTACCTTTGATCTCACATCAATACGGCTAATTGAAATAAAGCTCAGTGCTGTATGTTAGTGGAGCGGAGATCCAGGGGCATGTTTAGGCTCTTATCTGTCTTCAAACATCAGCGGCTCTCTCCGTGTCCTTACTTAAGTCCAGGGCCCCTGCAGGTGGTTAGCTACTGCTTAGCTTTAGCCAGCTGCTGAAGGAATGCGGTAATCAGGGGTGTAAAACCATCACACTGCTCTGTGAATACTCATGAGATGTCGGAAGCCTTCCCTGACGAAAGATCCAGTTAAAGGCCTGTTCATGCTGGTATAGGATGGTCTAAACTGGGGTATGATGGTCTGGGTGGTTGATAAGCATCGTGATCAATCATCATGACCATCTTGTCAAGCTGGTCATACAGGTCATTTGGCTTGGTCATGTTGGAAATGCTTGTTATATATATATATAGTGAAGCATATAGTGAGTACTGTAGCCACACACTCACTCGACCCAGCTAACATATCGATGAGGGGCCTGTACAGGGAGACTAACTGGGAACCAGACCCTTTTGTCCCTGGGTTGTACATTGACCTCTCATATGGGTGCCCCCCAAGAAGGGGAAGTTGGAAGCAGGACAAATGGGCAAGTGTCCGAATCTGAGCCTCTTTGTGATGGCTAGACGACTGGGCCAGAGCAGGTCTTGTGGGATATTGCTGGTATGCAGTGGTCAGTACAGTCATGGACAGCCAGGGCTCACTGATGTGATTCATGGAGGTCCCACAAATTACAGGACTTAAAGGATCCGCTGCTAACATCACAGGGCACCTTCAGAGCTGTTGATGGTACAGGGGGGGGACCTACACAATATTAGGTTGGTGTATTTCTGGGGCCATGTCACCTGCCATGGGTTTAAGGTCTGGGTTTAACACAGTACAGAAATAGTTGGATGTTTTAAGGGCTTTACTGTCTCTGCTGACGTCCGATGTCCTGTAGTTCTTAGACCCTGTCTTTCCACCACCAGTAGGTGCAGCTTTGCCGATTGCAGTGATTTTCCGTGGTGACGTTGCTTGCGTTCTTTTTCATTTTTCATTTCATTTCCGTTCTTTTTTTTATTTGTATTTTTTTATATTTTGTTCCCTGTTCCCTCTGTTCCAGCAGACCAGTTCAATGCTCTCTTCTGTGTCAGCTTAATAAGCCCATTCTGCTCTGCTGTGTCCCTTCGCCTGGAGTCAGCAGAGTTATCCGTACTTTTCTTTTTTTGCTTTTTTCTTTTTTCCCTTCACGCTGCTTTTTTCTGCAGACGTACGACACGGACAGAGGAGCGGCACTTGACTCTTCCTCACTGCGTCTCTCTCTCCCTCTCCCCATGTTCTCTTCTCCGTACTCGCCGTACTCTGAATGCCAGTTGGGAGGGCTCGGGGGGTTGGCAGGGGCTTAGATGGAGAGAGTATTCCTGGTGAAAAGAGTGAGGGGGGGTGAAAAAAAAGGACAACAAGGAGGAGGAAAGAAACAAGCCCCCGGCGGGTCCTTTTGTCCTTTCGCTCACAGCCGTGCTGTTTGTGTTCCCATTGTTCCTTTTCCTCTTGATTTCATCTGGAAAGCATCATTACCGAACAAGGGTCTCTTTGGTGCCGTTCTGAAGTCGCGCCGCTTTTCTCTGCTGCAGCCTTTGAGCGATCGCTCTGTCTGAGAGGGGCTTTAAATTGGTGTAGGGCAATTTACACTGAGCGCGCTTGATATCAGTGCCACAAATCACATTTAGCTTATGTAGTAATAACACGTTTCCAGTATTTGATGACTAAAAAGGGCCGGAGAAATAGGCAGTTCCCACCTCACCACTGCAGCACTGAAGGCCTCGGAGAGGAAAAAGACAGTCTGGAATAAAGCTGTTTCTCTACGGCTCTTCCTAATGATCTGCAAGAGCCCTGTAGCTCAGACATAGACACCACCAAAACAAGAGTACTGCCTGCCTGGAAAGTCTCCCTGGCCACTTTATCAGAAACCCTTTTTTCTTCGTAGCTCTGCCTTGCCGTTGAGCCGCTGTTGCGAGACTGTAGCCCATCTGTCAATGCATAGTTTGTGTTTAGCACTGCTTACGCCTCTGGAGGAAGTCCATTGAGGAGTCTGAGGTGTGTTTAGGATCGTTACCCTGCTGTAGAAGCTTGTCTGCTTTTTTATAAAGATGGTGTGATGATGCTTCCAGAATTTGCTGGTATTTAATCAAATTCATATACCAGTGAAATGCTCCCGATTCCACTGGCTGCAACACAAGCCCAAAGCATGCTCAGTTCACATCTCCATAACAGTTGGCAAGGTGTTCTTTTCATGAATTCTTTTCTCCATCAGTACAGTACAAAATTTCCAAAATAAATGAGGCTTGTGTAGATGTTCATTTTCATTTTTGTGGCAAGGATACAGGAAAGGGTTTCTGCTGATGATTCTTCATGAAGGTCATGTTTGTGCAGGTGTTGCTGCACAGTAGAACAGTGCACCAGCACTCCAGAATCTGCTAGATCTTCCTGAAGGTCTTTTGATTTGTCTTTCTAGCAATCCTACCAGCAAATCTTTTGAAGAGGTTTCTTGGTCTCCTGGACCTCAGCTTGACCTCCTCTTTGTTTACTGCCCTCTTTACTGTCTTAATCAGGACACAGCTTCCTGAAAATGCTTTACTATCTTCGCATCTTAATTTTCAGAGAACTAGGCAGCTGCTTCGAGAAGCCAGTAGCTGCTGGTTGACTGTTGAGACAAGATTCGAGGGGGTTAATGTCACCCTAATCTTGCTAATAATAATATTTGATTAACCTTGGTCCTGTGGACATGACCTGAACAGGGATGAATGCGGTAAAGATCAAGCTGATGAATTCTACAAGTACCGTAACACAAAGGTAGGCGTATCTGTTGAAGAAGTGGGTGGTGAGTGTATAACGACCTTACTGAGAAATCGTAGTGCTTAACGTTTTTCTCCCCTGAACAGTTTGTTCAGAGTCTTGTTCTCATATAGGCAAAGTAGCTTTTTTCACAGCGTTTAGCGGGAGTCGGCCGGTGTACTTTTTCTCCATATCCAGTGATTAATCTCAGAAACGAAGCATGCATGAGTTCAATTTTTCCATTAGAGACGAGGCCTCACCTCCTGAGCGGCGCTGCTCTTTGCTCACAAACAGTGGCTTCACGGGGTTACCTGTTAGCGGAAGGCTGGCGGCTAATTTGATGTGCAGATATTTTCTGGTGAAAAGGTTAATGCGTCCACTTTTTTCCCGCCTCCCTTTCGTTTGATGGCATCGTATGAAAGAGATTTCCCCTGCCTTCTTCTACTCCCATTTTATCTGCTCGTCCTAATCCTCTTCTTGGGTGTTTCCAGCAGCCGTGTCCAGTTAGGAAATGAAGGAAATCTCATTCCGTGGCACTCTGAAGCCGGGCCTAATGGGTGATGGGCTCACTCCAGAAACTGGCTAAGTGGTCAGAGTGGAAAGTGAAACTGTTAATGTCATTAAACTCGAGTGAGGCAGTCGTTCTGTCGCAGATTCTGTTTCTTCGATGAAGCCGCGGTCAGTGAACTATTGATGGGTTGGAACGTGCTGTAAGTGTAGTGACCCCATCGGTGTAACTGGGTCCAGAATGGTTCACTGGTTAACTCACTCACTGGTCACTACATGTGTGGTAGTTTTTTTTACTGATTTTTTTCACATAGGAATGAACGGTGCACAAAAGCTTGTGCTCTCTTCTTATGTCACAATTAGACAAATACACCACCTGACAGCACCTGAGCATCCACCTGAGGCACCATAGCTACCGCTTGAAATACTCCAGCAACTAGCTGGGATACCATAAAACTTCTTGGGATACCATGGGATACCATAAAACTTCTTAGCAACCACCTAGCAACACCTTAGCAACCATCTGGGACACCATAGCAACATCAGTTTAACAAAATCAAAACCGGTTTAACAGCCACAGCCTAGCAACTGCCTGGAAGTAGAAACCAGTGAAGCTGTGGGACCGGTCTGCGTTTCACTTTTCTAGTTATTATTGTTCAGTTAGGTGTTACATGTGACACACGACATGGACAAAAGTATTGGGACACTGTATGGACAAAAGTATTGGGAATACAGTCATTCTTTCTTCCAAAATCAAGGGCATTTAAAAAGAGTTTAACCCAGAAACACAGGCTAGCCTTATCTAAAAGGTAGTAACTCAAATAATACATTTATGAATAAAACATTTTGTTCTTTTTTAGTTATTTAGGCATTTTTTCTATAGATAAAACATAGATAAAAGGTTCTTTGGATAGATAAGGGTTCTTTGAAGCACACACACACAGACGCACATATTTATATATATATATATATATTTATGTTATCAAATCACCGGCCCATCGCTGGCATGTGGAATGAAATGTATCACCTTAACACATTGTTTTTTTCATTGTAAGGTCTTAAACTGGCCTAGAAGCAAATGCCTTGTCTTTATATATATATATATATATATATATATATATATGCACACATATTTTTGCTCCCTCTTACAAGCCTGCACAGAGCGAACCTCAAATCTGACAGATCTCATTTTCCTGCTCCTCAGCCTGCTCTGTTTGATTGACTTGTAATTACTGGGGGGAAGGAGGTGGCCTACAGTATTTGGTGTGTAATGTGTTCCTATAATTTGTGTGTCTCTTTTGACAGATTCCAGGGCAACAAATGAGTTGTGACGCGGACCAACTCAGGGTAAGAGACACTGCAGCGTTGTTGGGCCTGTGTGTGTATGTGTAAATGTGTGTGGGCTTGTATATGTGATTTTATGTATATTAATATATGTTGTTGATTTTACGCAAAAACCTTGTATCTCTTTTCTTTTTTTTCAACAGAAAGTACATCTGGCAGTTGTTTTTACATTGTGTCAGAATTTCATGATAAATGGACCAATAGCAATGCTCCAAAATGACTTATAAACTAAAATGACTTAGAAATAAAATCTATGACTATCATTGAAGGTTAAGAAGACTTTTTTTTGCTTCTTCTGTAAAATTGCCAATTTGATGATACAAGGTTTTTGCGCAGCAGTGTTGGATTTGTGTTGATTGTGTTGTTGGTTTGGTAAAACTAGCATTGCTCTATTGTGAAATCTTGTCCACGCTGCAGCTGTGGCACTGTCATATGCTCAGTCATCCCTCTCAAATCAAACGTCTTTCCAGTGAGACATTCAGGGACATTTTCTTGGTCCCTTCAGCTCATTAAAATCTGAGAAAAATCTGAGTTGGGATGCTGGATGTCCATGTTGGTCATTGTGAAATAGGTCAGAAAATGGAATTGGAGCTTTTTGCGTGCTACTGTTTTCTATCACTGTATAAAATATGCTCTGTGCTACCTTTATTTTTGGATGTGCTGGTGCTTGTCTTTCAGAGCTCGGTTCTGTTTAATGAGAGTGATCATGATGGTAGATTGTGATACCAACAACATACAGATCTGGGATTTTTTAGGTTTGGTTGGAACATATTCTTTACCTGTCAAATCAGTGCAACACTACAGTAACTAGCCTACTCCTCCTAGGTTTGAACCTGCTGTTCAGTGCTGGTGTAAAAACAGGAGAAAGGCCTGCAGATCAGCTGGATCAGTAATGTCTATAAATGCCTAGAGAACACAAGAGGGCACTTTGTTAGAACACAGCGGTAAAAACTAAGGATCAAAACTGGACCAGGCTTAAAGTAGTCAGAACCCAATTCATTAAAATATGCCTGGATCAGCCCTGATTCCAATCCATTGGATCAGATCAGGACATTTCTAACACCTGACCACAATAGGAATAAATATTGACATATGGCCCACATTTACATAATAGCACAAATATCATAAGTGGATGATATTTGCAGAAAAATATAATTTGCAGAAAAATAATGGAAGGTGAGATATTATCAGTAGGTTTGGATAATATCTCACCTTTTACACATGGGTAAGTCTTTAATTAGGGGAACTTTTATGTCCCCTAAATAGGTAAAAAAAAAATTATGTTACAAAATTAATGGCATACATATATAATACATATGCATATACATACATACTTTATTGGACCAAACAATATGCACCAAAATCATTAGTTTTTTTTTTTGTTTTTTATGGTTTAAACATCAATATTTTGCTACTTGAAGCCCAGATTTTCAAACTTCTCTGCTCCTGTTAAATAATAAAATGTAGTCAATATAAAAAAATCACAGTGCGTCTTTACAAAAACTTCACAGAAATGACATTGAATATATTATTTATGTTACTATATAATCGAATATATTAAACATCTAAAATATATTGCTAATATTATTATAATTATATATTGCATAGTATTATAATTAATTTAATATGATAATATATAATATATTTATGCAATATATTACTGTTCCCAACATTTCTGTCATTACTGCAACAGCCTGAGATTTCTTCAAGGATTTTTTAAAGATAAAACTTGTTTATGCCGTAACCATGGAAACAAGGACTTATCAGGGAGCACCTGTCAGCCATGTGAAAATGAGTGACATTTTGATGTCTGGATAAGTGAGTAATTTAATCATGTATTTCTCATCATTCCTGATCATGGAGTAGATTTATTCATTTCCGGTTAGACCATTATGACAATATTTTATGAAAAACATAAATCAAAGTTTTAAAAAGTCATAATCTAAATGTACTTAATGTGCATCTTATAGTAGCTGTAGAGTAGTGTAAGGAAATCCATGGCCTACAGTCTTTTTTCCCTGAAAAAGTAACACACAGAACTGGTTGTGACGGTAATGACCCTCAGTAATGGTAATGAGCTCTAATGAATACTGAAAAAAATGAGGAGTGAAAAAGTAAGAGAACCTTTTGGAATGACCTAGATTTCTGCTCTTTTGACACTTAAATAAATCTAAAATATTGCATATAAGCTTATTGCTAAGATTATATTATAGCTAATTATTGCTAATTTTATTTTTCAAAAAAGTTAAGGTGGTAAAAAGAGACCAAGACAAGCATATTTACACCATTAGTGTTGGACACAGGTGGAATTTGGCCTCCGCTTTGCAGTGAACCCATCTATGCAGTGAAAACACACACATACGGTACATTCACACTAGTGATCCGACACATACACGGTGAGCACGCATGCCCGAAGCGGTGGCCAGCCATCGCTGTGGAGCCCAGAGAACAGAGAGGGTGAAGGGCCTCGCTCAAGAGCCCAACAGTGGCAGCATGCCGAGTCCAGGTAACCGCTGAGCCACCACTGCCCCAATTGTAGAAACACAGGGAACACATTGTTCCTTTAAATCTCCACCGGCTCTCGGTTAGATACAGCACAACTTTTACAGTCTTACTTCTTACCTACAAGGTCTTAAACGGATTGGCGCCCTTTTATCCTTCTGATCTGCTTCACCCATACAGGCCTGCCCGTGCACTTTGTTCCTCAGACTCTGCTCCTCTCAGTGTTCCTCGCACTACGCGTTCAGTTGGTGACAGGGCTTTTAGCAGCGCTGCCCCAAGGCTGCGGATCACCCTTCCTCAAACCGTCAGAGATTCAGAGTTAAAACTTAAAAAAGGCCTTTGGTTAAGCACGCCTTGCACTTTTGTAGACCTTTTTATGATGCTCATTAATTATTAATAGTTGTTTCTTCTTTAATATTTTGAGCAGTGTCCTTGAGGGTTTCAAAAAAGACACTTCAAATAAAAAGTAGCAGCAGCAGTAGTCATAGTAGCAGTAATAATAGTAAAAGTAGAGGTAACAGCAGCAATAGTAGCAGTAGTAGTAGTAGGCGTATGTGTAGCATTATCAGAAATAGTAGTAGCAGCAGCAGTACTAGTATTAGTAGTCGCAGTAGTGGTAGTAATAGTGGTAATAGTAGTAATGGTAGTAGCCGTAGTGGTAATAGTGGTAGTAATAGTGGTAGTAGTAGTAGTAGCAGTAGTAGTGGCAGTAGTGGTAAAAGTAGCAGTAGTGGTGGTGGTGGTAGTGGCAATACTGTTAGTAGCAGTTGTAGTAGCAGTAGTAGTGGTAGGGATAATAGTAGTAGTTGTTGTAGTAATAGTAGTAGTAGTGGTGGTAGTAGTAGCAATACTGGTGGTAGTAGTAGTAGTGGTAGTAGTAGCCGTAGTAGTGGTAGTAGTAGCAGTAGTAGTGGTAGCAGTAGTGGTGGTAGCAGTAGTAATAGTAGTAGTAGCAGTAGTGGTGGTAGAAGTAGTAATAGTAGTAGTAGCAGTAGTGGTGGTAACAGTAGTGATAGTTATAGCAATAGTGGTAGTATTTGCAGTAGTAGTAGCAGTAATAGTAGTAGTAGCAGTAGTGGTGGTAGCAGGGGTAATAGAGTAGTAGTAGTAGCAGCAGTCGTGGTAGTAGTTGCAGTAGTAGTAATGATAGTAACAAATCTACTAATATCAGTTTTTTTATATTGGGAATATTGGATCAGTCGAGATTTCGGTATCGTTATGAGGTGGTGTTTTCTACTCGGTCTGGAATTCCTTTATCAAAAAAAAGAATAAAAACGTTCAGTTTTACTAAATGTGGTGGAGAACTGAGGCGCTCGGAGGCCTGATCATAATCACAGTGTTAAACCACAAGCACTGAAAACTTCCCCTTTCCTCTCAGCAGGAACATTTATTCCTGCACAGTCTTCTGTGTCCAGATAAAAAATACAACAAAGCTCACCTCTCCCACTCATTCAACTTTAATCACAGCACACACACACACACACACACACACACTCACACACAGTTCTGCTCACACACACTGGCCAGGAAAAAAAGAGAAAAAGGCTAAGCTGCAAAGGTGTCAGCTCCACTTCCGATGAAGATCCTTCTCAGCATCTTCATCTTCTTCAAACAGCCGAAGCCTGGCGCGCGTGGGTCATCCCTGCGAGCGCACCAGTGCGTTTGTCTGCGGCCCCCTCTCGGCCCTGCTCAGTGCGGCAACGCGGCCGCCGGAGCCAGTGGGAGAGGTTTGCGTAACAGCGGTCGGCAGGCTCCGGGCTCCGCTCACGCCGGCCCGCTGTAATCCATCATGGTTTGCTGAGCGATTTTTTTTCTTCGTAAGTCGGAAAGGGGCGGAATGATTAATGCCTCCGAATGTTCCTACTCATACTCCGTCATCATTCTAATTCCTGGAGTCTCTGCGCACTTGTTTATTTGTCTCTAATGAGCTGAACTTTTTGGACATTTCTGGAAAAGGCCACAGACCTGTATTGGGTCCCTTTGTGATCCTGATCTGGGATGTGGTTTGCGGAGATTTCGTGGAGATGTATCCTTCACTCTGTGGAAACCAGTAAAACTAGGGTCTGTATAGTAGTGAAGCTAGTAGTGAACAGCAGGGGAACCTTTTGGGAGCTGTATTGGACCATGTTTAAAAGATTATTTAAAGAACCATGTATCATAGTAAAGAACCCTTCAACCAGGCCAAGATCCACCTCAACGCTTTGAATTGAGGTTCCTTACAGAAGCATTGCCTTTATTAAAAAACCCTTAAAGAACCCTTCAATTCAGGCCACACATGTCAAAACAGAGCTAAAGAATGAGGCTAAAACCAAAACTCCTTATAGGAAAGTCTGTTTAGGCTCCTGTCTTTGGTCCTGAGACCAAAATACACAGGACTGAAGGTTTGCTGTGGTGTAAAATGAGATTTTTTTGGCTTGTTTTAGTGACATTTCCAACTCGAGGAGGCCGTTCCCCTCTTCTCATCCCTCTTTCCTGCTCATGGTGCGAGCTGGTTGGCTCTTTTTTCAGGATTAGGTTTTGCCTCCAACTGGTGTGTTGGTGGTTATAGCAGATAGTCCCCTTGAAGTGCAGTTTATTTGATGGGGGCAGTTTTGGTGGTCTTGCAAGGTTGTTACAGGTCCCCTGTAAGTGTTGTTTAACTGGTACAGACAGTTATTGTGGTCTACCAGGGCTTGCACATTTGTTATGGGTCCCCTATAAGTGCAGTTTATTTGACGAGGACAGTTTTGGTGGTCTTGCAAGGTTGTTACAGGTCCCCTTTAAGTGCTGTTTATCTGGTGGGGACAGTTTTGGTGGTCTACTAGGTTTCGAGCTGTTGTTATGGGTTCTTTTTTAATGCTGTTTTTCTGACGGGGATAGTTTTGGTGGTCTTGCAAGGTTGTTATGGGTTCTCTTTAAGTGCTGTTTATCTAATGGGGACAGTTTTGGTGGTCTACTAGGTCTTGCGCTGTTGTTATGGGTCCCCTCTAAGTGCTGTTTTTCTGACGGGGACAGTTTTGGTGGTCTTTCAAGGTTGGTACACGTCCCCTGTAAGTGTTGTTTAACTGGTGCAGACAGTTTTGGTCTACCAGGGCTTGCACATTTGTTATGGGTCCCCTTTAGTTGCTGTTTTTCTGACGGGGACAGTTTTGGTGCAGTGTTGTTATGGGTTCTCTTTAAGTGCTGTTTATTTGATGGGGACAGTTTTGGTGGTGTACTAGATCTTGCACTGTTGTTATGGGTCCCCTCAAAGTGCTGTTTTTCTGACTGGGACAGTTTTGGTGGTCTACTAGATCTTGTGCTGTTTTTTATGGGACCCCTTTAAGTGCTGTCTATCTGAGGGGGACAGTTTTGGTGGTCTTTCACAGTTGTTACAGGTCCCCTTCAAATGCTGTTTATTTGATGGGGACATTTTTGGTGGTCTACCAGTTCTTGCGCTGTTATTGATACCCTTTAAGTACTGCTTACCTGATGGGAACAGTTTTGGTGGTTTTCCAGGTCTTTACGATGATTTGTCCCCTTTTGAACATTGGGTTAGAAACTCCAGTTTTTCCACCTTTGACTTCTTTAAACAAGAGGATTGTCTGTCATTCGTAAGTATCTCCTGGAAAATATAAAAAATATTATTAATAATATTACTTTAAATGCTGTTTCAATTTTTAATTAATAATGACATTTGTATTTTTTTAATGTCCTGCATGTTCACAATCCTACATTAGAACCACATCTGGCTGCACTGCAAAATCCACAATGACCGCAATCAATAGTTTTGATCGGAATATAACACTTTGAGACGAGCGGCTCATGTCCAATTAAAGCGAGCGCAGGGCTGTGGTGCTAATGAGGCGGCTTTTCTCCTGCACTTTGATAATTGCTGCTCCTTTCCTCAGAGGGCCGACGCCGAATAGACTCCATTTTCTGCTGGTAGTTATATGGTGGGGTTTTACGGAGCCAGTTCAGGTTAAGTGTTTTTTTTTTTCTGAAGGGACAAACAGCGACGTCCAAGCTTTCCATCTAAACAGACTTGCCTTTAGGTACAACCTTATTTCCAGCGCCATTAGACCATTACAGACATGAATTGAGGATTCTTGATTTAACCTCTAGATGTCTGGAGCTGTTTGTTCTGTGTGGTTCTGTGCTACATTCAGTTGGTATTATATTATTATTTGCATGTAATTACCTCATTAATTACATGGTTAAGTAATGAAGTCCTTTTCCATTCAATGTCCATTCAGTCTCGGCAGGTTTGAGTCTGCACTTCTGACTTCCCAGCCTCTGTTGGGATGGGATTAGTTTATCCTGCTTAGTTTATTAGCTGTTTATCTGATGGGGACAGTTTTGGTGCTCTTGCAAGGTTGTTACGGGTTCCCTTTACATGTTGTTAACCAGTGCAGACTGTTTTAGTGGTCTACTAGGTCTTGTGCTGTTGTTATGGGTCCCCTTTAAGCGCTGTTTATCTGATAGGGACAGTTTTGGTGGTCTTGCAAGGTTGTTGCAGGTCCCCTTTACATGTTGTCTTCTTTAAGTGCTGTTTATTTGATAGGGACAGTTTTGGTGGTCTACCAGGTCTTGTGCTGTTGTTATGGGTCCCCTTTAAGCGCTGTTTATCTGATGGGGACAGTTTTGGTGGTCTTGCAAGGTTGTTACGGGTTGCCTTTACATGTTGTTAACCGGTGCAGACTGTTTTAGTGGTCTACCAGGTCTTGCGCTGTTGTTATGGGTCCCCTTTAAACGCTGTTTATCTGATGGGGACAGTTTTGGTGGTCTTGCAAGGTTGTTACGGGTTCCCTTTACATGTTGTTAACCGGTGCAGACTGTTTTAGTGGTCTACCAGGTCTTGCGCTGTCATTACTGGTCTTCTTTAAGTGCTGTTTATTTGATAGGGACAGTTTTGGTGGTCTACCAGGTCTTGCACTGTTGTTATGGGTCCCCTTTAAACACTGTTTATCTAATGTGGACAGTTTTGGTGGTCTTGCAAGGTTGTTACGGGTCACCTCTACATGTTGTTAACCGGTGCAGACTGTTTTAGTGGTCTACCAGGTCTTGCGCCGTCATTACTGGTCCTCTTTAAGTGGTGTTTATTTGATAGGGACAGTTTTAGTGGTCTTCTAGGTCTTGCATGGTTGTTACAGGTCCCTCCATTTAAGCGCTGTTTATCTGACAAGGACATTTTTGGTGGTCTCCCAGGTCTTGCACTGTTGTTTTCACATCCTAAATCTCAGGGTCTGCAGCTGCCTATTCCTGGGCTCTGATTCTCTCCGTGGCCACACAGCCAGGCCCTGGGTGAGGGTGCTCTCCTGCGTTCTTTGCTGAGGCTTAAATTAAGCGCTTTCATTCTTCAGGTTAATCTTTTGATAAGTCAATAATTCTCACTCTCTTTTCTCTGGGAAAGCGTCCGTCGCGTTCCCGCTTGCTCTCATTATTTAATTTGACCTCTAATATAACTGCATACGCACGGCAATTTCACTGTGGAATGCCTGGATGTCGCACAAACACACACACACACACACACACACACACACACACTCACATGAAGCAAAAAAAAAAAAAAACACAGTCTCAAACACTCTGCAATATCCACTCCTGTCCGCTTCTATTACGGCCTCTTCTCCTGCATGTATTTCTATTACTCGCAGGTTTCTCTCAGATACCTGGGGAATAGCATCTGAATTAAAGTCGATCCCACCCTCCCGCCACCCTCTCCCCCAAACCCGGCTGAAATGGAGTAATTAGTGGAGTCTTCGATGTGTTTATTTGGGCTTGTTGGGCAGCAGGAGCAGCAGTAGGTAGGGGTATAACAATGCATCGATACGTCACAGTCGATGTGAAATAGCGTTTACCCGTTAACTGTAATTAAAGTTAAAATGGCAGTTTTTAAAAACATGAAAACAAAATCCCAAAAACATTTCTGAAATAAAACGAAAGAATTAAAACCTAAATTAAAACTAATGCAAAAATATTAACGCCCTTGCAAATGTATTAATGCACCAAAATTCAATGAACTCTCGCAAATCTGTGAATGTATTTGCAAATTAAAATGAATGCAAAATTATTAACGCACTTGCAAATCTATTAACGCTCTTGTAAAACTATTTACGCACTCTCAAATCTATGAACTCTCTCACAAAACTTTTAATGCCCTCACAAATCTAGTACTGCTCTTGCAAAAGTATTAATGCTCTTGCAAAACTAACAATGCATTCGTAAATATATTAATGTCTGCAAATCTATGAATGTATTTGCAAAACTATTCATTCAGAACTATTAAAGCACTCACAAATCTATTAATGCTCTCACAAACCTATTAATGCTCTCGCAAAACAAGTAATGCGGTCACAAAACTAATAATTCTCTTGCAAAATGAATAATGCTCTCGCAAGTCTATTAATGCTGTTGCAGAACTCATAATGCACTCGCAAAACTATTAATGCACTAGCAAATCTATTAATATATTCACAAATCTTCTGTTAATTCATAACTTTATTAATTAATTAATTAATTAATTAATTTTATAGTTTTGAAACTATAAATATACTTGCTAGTCCTTTAATGCACTCACAAAACTATCAATGCATTCACAAATCTTCTGTTAATTTACCCACAAATCTAAATTTAAACATAAAAGAACATACAAAAAAATCAAAAGTACATATACAAATATGCACATTTTTAAGGTTTATAAAGTTTTAAGGTTATTAACAACAACAAACAATAATAATATAAAATTAAAATAATAATAATAATAATAATAATACTATGGTCATTAAATGTACCACCTGTCACTTTTGTGTAGAAAGCCTATTATGGAAATGATTCATTGAGTCACATGTGTGTTTAAAATGATTCTGAATCAGTATAATAATCACGTTGAATTGAATTAAGGTGAAATTTGAGTGTGTGCTGTTTTATCATCTCACGATGGATTGAATCATTTCCTAAAGAATCATAACTGAATTAAAATAGCTTTGTTTATGTAGTTGTAAACACCAAATTTCTTTCTTTATATGTATATATATATATAAGTATAATATAAGTATATTGATATTTTGAATGATTCTTTTTAAAGAATCAAAGGAATCGAATGGAGGAGAGGCGCACAGCTCCGGCAGTAGCGTGCTGGAGTCAGTAGATGGCTGTAGAAAAGTGCTGCAAGCAGGCAGAGGAGAGGCGCGTGCGTCAGAGGCAGAGCGCGGAGGCCTTGGCCTCGGCACACGCCGCTGTTTTATCTCCACCACATTCACTCCGGAGGAGGAGGAGGAGGATGAGGAGGAGGAGGAGGAGGAGGAGGAGAGGGGAAAGGAGGGAGGGAAAAAAAGAGTCCAGGCAGGAATCAGCTGCGATTTCTGGGCTTAACACAGCTTTTTTTTTTTTGGACTCCTTTTCATCCCTATTTTTGATCCCTCTTTCTTTCTCTTCTCTGTTCTTCCTCTTTTCCTTTTTCCTAGCTGATTCAGGCACATCTGAGATTATCTCCTGTAAAGAGGCGGATGCTTGTTTGTTTGTTTGTTTGTTTGCTTGGTTTCCGGACGCCTGTCCGCCCACCATCCCTCAGGACGGAAGCCGGGGCTTTTTGATTCCTCTCTGATGTTGTTGCTGTTTTTTTTTTTTTTTTTTTGGTTTTCCCGAGCCGAGCGCTTCCTCTGTCCGTTCCTCGGCAAGCACCTGAGGAATTTTGCTGCCGGCTCTTTTTGTTCATTTTTTATTTTTCATTTTTTTCCAAATGGGAAAACCCTTTGCTTGGGGTTGTTGTTGTTGTTGTTGTTGTGATTATTATTCCTCTTCTTCATCTTCCTCTTCCTCTTCTTTGTAGACCCACTTTGTCTGTAGCATCCTATCCGGTCTTGCTCCGTTCTCCTGTGGTCCCATTTTTCCGAGTGGTGTCCGAGGTGTGTGTGTGTGTGTATGTGTGTTGCAAAAGCATCCTTCCATCTCCCCACCTCTATCTCGCTCTCGTGCTCTCGCTCTCTCTCTCTCTCTCTCTCTCTCTCTCTCTCTCTCTAATACACACAGTCTCCCTCCCTCCCTCTCCCTCTCTCTCGCGCTCTGTGGCACTTTGCAAGAGCACTTTTGCTGGACTTCCTCGTCGCGCGCGGATCTTCTCATTAAACAGATACGTCAAGAATGGTTGCCTAAGCAAGGGACTGCCAGCGCGAGAGTGAAGGGAGGAAAGAGAAAGAGAGAAAGAGCGACAGCAAGAGGGGGGGCGCGAGAGCAAGAAGAGAGGGAGAGAAAAAAACAATAAAAGAAAGAAGGGGAAGTCTGCTGGAAGCGTTTCCATCCCACCGAAGATCCTGCTCCTTCCTCCGAGTGTCATCCTAATAAGCATTTTTGCACTGATCCATATAAATTATAGACACGGACTCCGGAGTGCGGAGAAGGGATTCGTCCGGCTTTTGCTTTAGCTGTAGTTCCTAGAACTTGGCGAAACTAAGGAGACTCCGTATCACTGCCGGAAAAACAGAGAGACAGAGTGAGAGCAAGAGCGCGAGAGCAGGAGAGAGAGCACGCGAGAGAGAGAGCGTGAGAGACAGAGGGAGAGAGAGAGCGCACCTGACCCTCGCTCAAGATGATGATGTATTTGTGGGTATGTAACATCTGTCTCCGTCAGTTGTCAGGTTTCAGTGTGTGTACCGGTGTGTGTGTGTGTGTATACCCAGGCTGAGCGTCAGTGCATGTGTTTGCGGGACTGTACTGTATACTTGTTGTTATGTGTATGTGTCATTATTGATGTGTGTGCGTGTATTTGTGTATGGGTGTGTGTATAAATATACGTGTGTGTGTGTGTGTGTGTGTGTGAGTTTATGTCTGCCTAATAAGCTGAACCTGTGTGTAGGTGGTAGTTTTGCAGGTGAGTGCTGCTTGGTTGTCAGTGCTGTGTAATGAGGAAGCTCGCACGTTATCCCCTCCCATTATTCCCGCTTCCCCCTCCGTCCCGCTTTGCCTTTCCCGTTTCAGGCTTTATCCAGCTTTTATCGCAGGGCGGCTCGAGCCACGCTGGAGGTGGAAGGCGGCCCGAGCGATTGTGTTTTTATTTACTCGTGACTAGAGAACGCACGCATTTCACTTCGTAGAGGCACTTCTTAAAGCAATAGTTTGTCTAAAATCAAACAGAAACGATTGATCGCTGACCCCAGATGCGGTCAACCAGCCTAGACATGTTCGGTATCTGATCGGTGCTTCCTTAGTTTAGAACGGGAGATGCTAGGCTAATGTTGCTAACATTAAACACTGGACTTTAGACGATCACCAACCGCATCTCTGTAAATACACGCCTCTCTCAGAACTCACTCACGTCTTATTCTGATTTTCAGAGACAAATCAATGTGGTTTAGAAGACGGTACGACTAAACTAGCCGTCATTTTAGCTTAAATGTTTAAGCTAAAGGTCAAACCATGCTCCTTTACTATGACCTTTTTAAAAACTTATTTGTGCAGCTTTCAGCTAATAAATGGTGCAAATAAATGGGTGTGTATTTATAGAGGAGATTGGTGACAATCAAAGCAAATTGTTTGTTAGCAATGTTAGCCCAGCATCCGTGGTTCAGCACACTTCTGATATTAAACATGTCTTGGCTTATTAACTGCATCTGGGGTCTGTTAATTTAATATTTCACCAAACTATTCCTTAAAACGGTCTCAAAAAGCTCCCTTTATGGAAACAACACCATCTTAAAGGAAGCTTAGTGATGAGGATTTTGACTTAAATAGAGAGAGTGTTCAGTGTGATGCTCGCTCGACCATTTAAGAATCATCATAATGCTTCCAATTTGTTGAGAATAAGTAAATATTATATATATATATATATATATATATATATATATATATATATATACACACACACATACACATACACATACACAATGTGCTGGACTACATTATACAGCTGTATGTAAACAGGCCATAAGCTAGAATCCATTGTACTGTGATGTCACAAAAAACAGCCTTTACATTTACATGCATCCATGTATTCCTACAGCACTTTAGCTCCGCCTATTTATGCTATGTCATAGTTATAGGACTGTTTCAGCCTGGACTGCTTTTTGAACAAAACCCAGACACATCCCAGGGCAGCCAATCACACCAGAGGTATGTTACATATATCAGTAACAAAAACAGACTTTAATTCTAAGGAATGATGACAGTATAAAAAAATCTCATCTCATCCAGATCATCTAATTTTAAAATGAATTATCGATGCATAAACCCACATAGAAGCAGATAAAACACAAGCCAAAAACACTAAATACTTCAGTTTTATAGATAATAGTTCATTTTTTTGCCTAATCTTTATCTGCTAGATTTGTATTGTCAGATACCATAGGCAAGAATTCCCCTGTAGCTAGAATATAACCTCCAATTCTCCAAAATTCTGCTTAAAGAAGTTTAAATCACAGTTTCATCATATAAAATAATACAAAACAACAGACATAGCAGATAGTTCATAAAAAGAATTGCAGTAAACTGATAAATGTGAATATTATTAGCCATGTATTAACTTCTTAGTGTTCTCAAAAAGACCCCCCCCCAAACAATATATATAAACAATATAAATAAAAAATATACATATATATCTGGGTCATATATATCTAATATCTCCTATTTTTAGTACATTGATCTGCCATCTTATGTAAGCAATTATTGAATAAAAGAAGGCGATGGGTGGTGCTGTCCATGGTACCTGTCTATATAATATATATGTGGTAGATGTAGCAACTCTTTCTACAATAAATACTGTACATATTAGTTATTAAAAGCCTGTTTTTATATTAATTAGTTAAGGTGCTAAAACATAAGGTGTTAAAAAGAGTTTACCCCTTAACACTCCAGTGCTTATTACACACTAAGGTGTATTACTCAGTAACTACAGGGACTGCTGTACACTCTGGTGGGGCTCTGCTCTGGAAATAGAAGTGTGTAATACCACTCTGGGGTCATCGGTTTGGCCATAGGGCTTTTAAGTGTTGAAAGAGGTTATACATTTCCGCATTAGCATACACACACTAGTGCTGAGTGGATACAAATGGCGTCTGTCGGTCACATGCTAATTAAAAAGGTTGTATAGGAGAAAGGCAGGAGTGAAAATAATGCATGTAAAAAAAACGATGACTATTTTTGGTGCATAAAACCACACAAAAGGAACATACAAGAAGAATAAGGGGGTGCTCTGCTGTATCTGCTGTATCTTGGTGTAATAAAATGGTGTCAAATGAGACTAGTACGGGGCCATGTCACAGCTCCACCACTGCAGGATATACAGTATACAGTCATGTGTAAATATTAGGACACCCCATGAAAACCTTTGAATTTTTGAACGTATTTTAACATCTGGACATTTGATTCACTTCACTTCAACAGTTTTGAGAAATGGAGGTGATATAACTCAACGTCTAAAATGTAAATAATAGAAATTCAATTGAAGTTTGACATCAACTGTGGTCAGAGCTACCTGCGACCATAATGACATTTCAGGACTGCTGGAGGCTTCTTTACTCATCTTGAGGTCTGATCTTAGGCTGGACTTGCTAGAACAGCCTGATTTGGTCATGCTGGCAGATGTTGCCAATGTTCTCCACTAGTAAATGATATAGTGGACAGTGAAACGACTGATTTCTTCGTGTTCTGAGATCTTTTTAACCCCCTTCCCTCATTCTCATCTCCTCATCTGCATCCACAACCTTCTCCCTGAAGGCCTCAGAGAGACTCTTTGGATGTGGCCATGATGGTGATCTTCACTACTCACTTCTTCAACAATCAAGAGCAGAACAGACTACATTTACATTTACATTTACAGCATTTAGCAGACGCTCTATTTACCCAAGAAAAACCTCAACTAGTTAGAATAGACTAATAGTTCAAAGATACACCTAAGCTTTAGACAATACTAAGCACAAGTCAATAAGGTGACCATAGTACTCTGCTATTCATCCAAGTCCTCTCAGAAGAGGAGGGTCTTCAGTCTGGGTTTGAAGACAGCGAGCGTTGGACTCTGCTGTTCGGACACCCAGGGGAAGCTCGTTCCACCACTTCGGTGCAGGACAGAAAAAAGCCTGGACGCTCGTCTTCCGTGGATTTTGAGGGATGGCGGGTCGAGCTGCGCCGTACTTGAAGCTCGAAGGGCTCTAGGTGCGGATTGGCTTTTGACCATAAGACTAAAGGTCAGAGGTTTAAAGAAGACAGACTCCTCCAAAATAGTCCTCTCTGACCATGTTCTGATCTCCTGCAGCTGATGTTCTGCACCTGATTCGGATTCTACACATTTTGAGGAGTAATAAATATGGGCGTGTCCTAACGTTGATCTTTTTTACTAGAAATGGCATCACTTTAGTTATATTCCACCTCCATCTGTCAGGGTTTAAATATGTTCAGAAGGCATCCTCATCTGTTCACATGACCGTAAACCCGTAAACGTTGTAACCTGTCTGGTGATGTTGGGTATCCCTCCTCTCTGTGGGGCTCGGTCCTCAGCACTGGGCGGCACTGAAGCGCGGGGCTGCCACGTTGATTCATAACTGCGGGGTTAAAACACAGGAAGTCTCTTCGGAGCGCTCTAAGCGAGTGTGTCTCTGCCTACTCATTATCTGTCGCTTCACCTGCCATTATCGCTCAGAATCAGCCCTGGCCGAGGAAATCTCGCCGCGCTTAATTGCCCACGCAATAAATTTAAAGCGCCCGCGCGACTCCCCCACCGTGCGGGTTTATCAGGAAATTAATCTCTTTTTAACCAGTCTTAATCTGATGGGCAGTTCAAATGACAAAGGCAAGGGAAAGAAGAGAGGGAGAGAGATTTGTCCTTCACATAATACTTAGAGACCTCTTCTTCTATTTATTCCGAAGAAAAGAAGCCGTGTGGGATTATCACCGGACTGGAATTGAAGCTTGGAACTTGTAATGCTCTTGTAATGAGAGGTATCATCTATAATAACGACGGCTGATGAATTAAAGGGAAAAACCAACAAGAAGTGGCCATCAGAGGTCCCCCAGAAGAGCTTCACAGTGACTTGACTCTGCAAGTCTCTGAAACTGTCCTGAAAGGGCTGGAACACCGTTGTTCCCCAAGGTGATTCCCTCAGGTGGTGTTTCGACCCTTAAAAAAACCCTTACATGTTATTTAGATACGTATAAAGTACACTCTTAACCCCTTTGGAGTCTTCTCGATCTTCTCGATCTTCTTAAATTTCCTTTTAAAGGCACTCAGAAATAAGATCATACCCACATGTTTCATATGAAAATGTTCAGAACAGTCGCAGCTCTCACTATAATGAGACCCCATGTGACCCAGAGCACTGTTTGAGGAGATACTCTGACCCTAAACCTGAACAATTAGGGTGGGATTTCAAAAGTTCTTCATATTTCTTGTAAAAACACACCTTTACTCGTGCAGACAAGCTGTTCTGGTGCTTGAAATGGGCTCACCCGAGTTTTAGTACTGTATATAAACGGTGAGAGGCAGAAGACGAGTTTCTGAGTTTCCTTTAAAAGCAGTGATAGATCTTAACAATAAAAATAACAGAGATGATTAAAAGCAAATAATTTGGCATTCTCCAGAACCAGGGTTCTCAAAGTAGGTCTGGTGTTGTATAGTCAGGGAGCTATAGTCATTGCTAAGCAATTCCTATAGTATTCCCAGTTGTTGATATTGGGTTGCTAAATGGTTTCTAAGACAGTCAGGGTGGCTGAGGAAATCAAAAGGCCGCCGCCTTAAAGCACACTGGAGAATCTCCTAATGCCTGCTGTTGTAACTACCGAGAACTGAATATTTGATATTAAGAGAATGAATATTAAATGTTTAATTGGAACATGGATGGTCTTGAAGGAATATGTGCTGCAGAAGGAGTCATGGCTGAAATTTCCCCAGAGGTGCAGATATCACTCTGCAGAAAGATGAACGCTCTTCCTTCCTTCCATCATTTTTTTTTAATGGAAAATGTACAGATTTACTGCAAATTGAGACCCTGATTCAACAAATGGGAAATTATTTCTCTGTATGTTATGCTACCATGGAGCCTGATCATAATCAAGAGGGAAAAAAGTCAACGGATAAACCAGACAGTGGCAGAACCAATCAGAATCTGGAGGATGCAGCTCATGTATCCTTCCGGCCCTCGGTTACCCAGAGTTCTCTGTGTACGTGCATTCTATTTGGGTGACCAATAGGCAACTAAGCAGGAGTGTTCATAGGACAGTCCTACTGAGGACCCTCCCTACCTCGGCCTCCGCCTAGCCAATCAAATAAGAGTGGGGCGACATTCGGTCATTTAACTCCATGTCAGAACCAGTTCAAATCCCCAAGTCAGCTAGGGGGCGGGGCATTTTCCAAAACAGTAACATTAGCGTGAGTTTGGCTTCAGGTAGACTCGTAGACTGGATCGCTTATCTGCCAATATTTCTGCACTTGGTCACTGTTTATGTTAACATTGTGTGAAATGTAGTAGTAAATGTCTTTACTTATTGCTGCTTCGCTAAAGACAGTATTTGTTGTTCTTCATCAGACAGTAGCTCGCAATGTTCATTAGACATTAGCTAGTTCATTAAAAGGTTTATTGGGGCAAGCAGCTCTGGATGTAACAGATGCTGGCCGTCATTGAGTGGCTCAGTTGTATTTCGGCAGAGTCCGGAGAGTCAGAACAGGTAAAAATGGGCCTTTTTTTTTGTATATAATAAAAAAAGGCTCTGAAAATGACTTAACAAACAACGATATGCATCCGAAGCAAGCAAGAGCTTTTAATTGTTGATTGAAATGTAAATGTAAATGCTAAATGAATAAATTCATGCTTTCAGACCTTCTGGAATATCAGACTAACTTTACTGCAACACATTATTTCAATACACAGGAGCGTTAGCTTGCAATTAGCATGGATGTAGCGTTGTTAATGCATCGTAATTCAGAGGATTCAGTGACATTTGGGGGAAAATGCAAAAGGAGGATACAATATAATATACAACATTACAACATAGGATACAAAAACCAGCTTAAACCCCAGTTCCAAATATGGGAATGATACGACATGTAGTGCTGCCTCTTCCAGAGCAGCCGTGCCATTGGTCGATTAAGCAAATTAGCAAAATTCCGATGTTGATGATGTTTATTCTGAAATCTTTCCATGCGTAGAAAAACAGATTCTGAATCCAGTGTTGTTTGGAAATTTGCTGTCTAATCGTACTGCGCTGCAGCGCTGCCAGTGCGGAGGATATTGGACAGAGAGCATATTGGATAATGCTTAAGGCTTGCTATATTGCCTGGCT
This sequence comes from Salminus brasiliensis, assembly GCF_030463535.1. Lineage (NCBI taxonomy): Eukaryota > Metazoa > Chordata > Actinopteri > Characiformes > Bryconidae > Salminus > Salminus brasiliensis. The sequence goes on along the minus strand of NC_132889.1, from coordinate 5,205,671 downwards.
GAAAGTCCTCTGCTGACTGGCCCAGTTGTGGCCCACAGCGAGCCAGTTCAGTCTCCATTTCACATCTCCTAGTATTACTGTAGCCACGTAGCTTATGGCAGGAGAATGAGGTTAATTTTACAGACTGCTCTCTCTCTCTCTCTCTCTCTCTCTCTCTCTCTGTCTATGCCACAGGGCTTTGCCAGTGTTTGTGCCGTTCAGAAGAACCCCACATTATAATGTGTATAAATTCATAGGACTGGCAATGGAGCCTCCATATCAACAACAAGAACCCTCACATTCATCCCCTCTCTACCGCTCACCACCACCACCACCCCCCCCTTTACTTAAATGGCATTGCATTAGTCCTCTGTTATGCTCTGCTGTCAGTTGGAGACGGTCCAGTTGAGATGTAGACGCTGAACGAATCAATGCAGCAGAAAAGCCGCCCAAGCGGCCCTGGCCCGGGCACACAGAGCGGTCTGGGCTGATGGTATTGCCTCTCTCCCTCTCCATCCCTCTCCCTCCCTCTCTCTCTCTCTCTCTCTCTCTCATCTTCACTCGCCCCTGCCGCCTGAAAAGTGCTGCAATAGCAGCTCCTGTCCCCTGTCGGAGTTGGCTTTCAAAAGGTGCTATGAAAGCAGTTTATTCAATTGATTGATAAAGGTTGCCCTCGATTATAATCCACATAGCAAGCCTGACACTGGGGCCGAGGTTAGCCGCCTTTGCCTTGTTGGTTTTGCGACTTCGCTTCGAGACCCAGGCGTTCCGACTCGCTTGCACAGGTCAGGTGTTAATTTAGCATGGATGACCACTAGCGAGCAGTAAAACGGGACATATTCAAAAGGGGCTTGTCACACATCACGGCCCATATTTACCAAGCTAAGTAGAGTTTGATGCGATGAGGTTTTTTACTCCCATAGTTTGTAAAGTTGAGGCGGATTTTTTTTCCCTCTTGGCTTGGTTGTTTTTTTGCACAGGAAAAAAAAATGCACATCTGCTTATTGGTCAGAGCTGTCTGGGGCGGGGCCAGATAGCAGGTCAATACCTGGCTGCGGGAGCCGTTTAGCTCAAACCTGTGGACTGCACCTAATAGATGGGTCGGATCAAGGTCAGATCACGTTCTGACCACAAACGACCCACTCCAGAGTTCGCTTGAGACTGGATCGAGACCACCTCCTCTCAAGGGTCTTGTGCAGTTCTTTTGATCTGCACTCGAGTGTAATTACTCTGTTCATACCTGCCCAAACGAATCGCACCAAAGGTGAATGAGGGTGCGATTTAATCAGACTAAAAAGTGCAGGTGCCAAAACAAAAAGTCTTCAGGAGCTGGACTGAATGTTTTTTTTTTATGATTGATTCATTATAATTGTTCATTCTTCATCTCAAATTTTTCCCATTTTTCTCTCAATTTGGTACTAGAAATGAACCCACCCGTTCATAGCTCCCCCCAGCACTAGCAATGCTCACTTAACACGTGTCCCAGATACATGCAAAGCCAGCCACCGCCTCTTTTCGCCCTGCAGCCGACACACTCGGAGGGTCCCTAGCTAACAGATGCTTAAAAGTGATGAGGCGAGAGAGCGCCATCTAGCCACCCGGACAGTCTCCGCCAGTCTCTCAGACCTCGGCCAGTCTCTCAGACCTCGGCTGCTGTTACCATGACCGCCGAGCCCCCTGGAACCCCTTTAATTATTAACATAATTAATAATTAATAACAGAAGTGAATTAAGCGTTCATATTTAAATTTCCAATGGGCGCGACCGGGAATTTGTGGGGGAAAAAACAGTAGTCTGAGATCCGTCCCTGACTGTGAATAGTTTTGACACTTGTGGATGGAGCTGGTGTAGGTGTAGCCACTGGTAAATGGTGTGGTACATTATTAGAATGTATGGGAACATATTTCTATCTAGTGCAGTTTGTGGGAGTCTCTTCTACTAGATGGCTGGCGTGAGGGTCCATCTGTGGTAGACCTCTAACCATGAACCTGTCAAATTACAATCCTATAAATACTGAGAGAAAGGGCCACAGAGAAATTACGCTGAGGGATTGGCGAGGTGGGCTGCACCACATGCCTCTGCTGTAATTGACATTAAAGCATGACAGTTCACTTCACAACATGGTATTTATATACCTTCGAATTCAGAGGCTACGTCTGTTGGGCTGCCAGTAACCGCGGGGTTTAGGCAAAGGCGGCTTGATGTCAGTTACCCTGGGTTAAGTCCTAGTTGGGTTAGGTAGGTGTCTTCCTGCTGTGCTTTATACGCTATATCTTTTATTTAATGTGAGCGTTTGCAGTAAAAGTGTTTTATTTTATTCCTTGTGTGTTTAGCATGTCTTTCATTCCAGCTGAGGCTCAGTAGGCTTGTGTGTGTGTGTGTGTGTAAGTCTCTAATCTTAGCCGTGGAGGGCTGATGAAAGGTATTAATGGTAATGCCAGGGCTGGCGCAGATTTAAAAATTGCCCCTGTGATAGAGCTTTACAGCGTATGACAAATCAATGCATAGCATTTTCATAACGAATGACTTTGGCATTTGGAATGCCAGTCCATGAGCACGGTGGGTTGCTGACCTGTGACAAGCGGGGCTGTTGTATTTCATTATGCTGTGCTAAGCCTCGCCCACTGCTCCCACTCGTTTCAGAAAGCGAGACCGAGAGAGAAAGAGAGGGCTTTCTTGGTCGAGCAGGTTCCTCCAGGATTTCTGCACGAGGCCCATTGTAAAGTTCTCCTCTAGCTTGTTACCACTAAGACCTGCAGTGGTAAAGACTACATTAAGACTGAGGCCTGAAGTAGTAGAGACTGAGGCAAGACTGAGACCTAAAGTAGTAGAGACTGAGGCAAGACAGAGACCTGGAGTGGTGGAGAAAGTCAAGACTGAGACCTGGAGTTACTGAGTCAAGACTGAGACCTGGAGTGGTAGAGACCACGTAAAGACTGAGACTGGATGTGGTAGAGGCCGAGTAAAGACTGAGACTGGATGTGGTAGAGGCAGAGTAAAGACTGAGACTGGATGTGGTAGAGGCCGAGCAAAGACTGAGACTGGATGTGTTAGAGACAGAGTAAAGACTGAGACTGGATGTGGTAGAGGCCGAGTAAAGACTGAGACTGGATGTGGTAGAGACAGAGTCAAGACTGAGACCTGGAGTGGTAGAGACTGAGTCAAGACAGAGACCTGAAGTAGCAGAGACCGAGGCAAGACAAAGACCTGCAGTGGTAGAGACCGAGTCAAGACTGAGACCTGTAGTGGTAGAGACTGAGTCAAGACTGAGACCTGTAGTGGTAGAGACTGAGTCAAGACTGAGACCTGTAGTTACTGAGTCAAGACCGAGACCTGTAGTTACTGAGTCAAGACTGAGACCTGGAGTAGTAGAGACCAAGGCAAGACTGAGACTTGTAGTAGTAGAGACTGAGTCAAGACTGAGACCTGCAGTGGTAAAGGCAAGTCCAGACTGAGACCTGGAGTGGAAAAGGCAGAGTCTAGACTGAGACCTGATGAATCAAGACCAAGACTGAGTCTGGAATAGACCTGACCAAGTCAAGGCAGAGACTCAGAGTGGTTGAAACAGCATGAAGATCTGCAGTGGGAAGTGGCAAGTCTATATACGGTCCGTTTCGCAGTCAATCACACAGTCAATCTTCAGTCTCTCCAGGTGAAAGATCTTGTAGTGTACATTCTGCTCCAGTTCACATAGCAACAGGTCACTCACTTGGCTCATTACACTGTCCAAAACAGGGATTCAGAGACTCTGAAAGCCGCGTAGTGTCCACTAGGAATGAGGTTCTGCTGTCTGGGATTGGGTTCCAGGGGCCAGAGGCCAAATGACCCACCGCGGTGTTAGCTGTTTATTCACATGACAGTCGTGCCTGTGATTATCTGCTGTCACAAATGATGTTTTTTGGCTCCTGTTGCAAAAAACAGGATGACTGATGGCGAGAGAGCAGACCACGCTTCAGGATTAAATGGCAAAGTATCAAAGCCGCATCGCTGTAGCGACAGATCAGGTTTTGACAGGTATCAAACTGGTAGCGGGATGCTTTTATGTTAGCCTCTTCAAAGATCAGGCGTTGTCTATTCCCCGTTGGCCGCCGAACCCCTCTCGACATCTTCTGCATCGCTTAGTCGCTTTCATCTTTCCAGATACTGCTTTTGTTTTGCGGCATTATGCAATTCTATTACCAACCACACAAAGTAATAGTATTGTGCTGCGTCCTATCTGGATGCGCTACGTGGATATTAGCATTTCCAGCCTGTTGACAGCTTTTCGGTAAATCGCAGAAGAAGAACACTAAGCCTATCAAGTCTGGCATTATGAACGTAATGTTTATGTCATCATTTTTTGTTGTTGTTTGTTTGTTTTCCCCAGAAAGAAGGGCTGAAAATCAGCCTAGGCTTTTCCGACCGGCCTGCTTGTGCTGAAGGATCGCCCGCATTCCTTTCTGGTCTGTTACACCGAGTGTAGACCGAAACGACCGCCGGCATAATGAAATTTGTTGCCGCAGATAAAACCAAGGAGCAAAGGCGCTGCGAGCTCTTCCATAAACAGGCTTTATTGTATCAGTATATTCATCACCATAAAAGAATTGAGTCCGTCCACATATGGCGCAGAGCTCCGCAGTCAGGGAGGCTTTTTTTCCCCCCTTCGTCGACGCCGTCTTCTTCTTCTTCTCTTCTTCTTCTTTTATTGAGCCTATAAAACGCAATACACCAGCGGAGGCGCATACCACAGAGAAAAAAGGAGGAGGGGGGTGGTGGTGGTGGGGGTTGGGGTGGAAATCACTTTAGCAGCCGGCAGCTCCGAGCCCCCGAGATAAAACCGGACAGGCCGGGAAAACACCTTTGTGATAACAATTGCAGCTGGGCAGCCTAATGCACTTGGAAGCCCCAGCAAAGGCCTGGATGAAACTGGAGATTATTGTCATTTTGAGAGAGATCAATGAAGCTTTGCTAATAATTCACTGTAGGGGAACCTCTGGGGACGTGGCATTTATCTACAAATATCAGCGCCGGCCAGACCAATTGCCAGGCTCTCGCCTCCAGTGCCTGCACCAGTTCAGTTGTTCTGCTTAATATCGAATGCTTCCTCTTGACCAGGGAAGAGGAGAGGAAAAACACCCCGATCGTTTACAGCCTCTGTAATGACCGAGTCTGTGTGTGTGTGTGTGTCTTTTGAATGGACTTGCTGTTGTTAATGCGGAGATCGCCGAGCGCGATCGAATGACGTAAAGGCCCAGCACGCCTTTTTAAATGTCACCAGTGAAGCCGGTCTGTTGAGAAACATCAACATTTCTAATTAAAATGCGCTTGTTTGTTTGTTTGTTTGTTTGTTTGTTCGCTAGTTGGCCGGCTCATATCAAACGTGATAGGCCTGCGCGCCAGGTCCGGCGCTGCTCTTCTGAATTACAGCGGGGCGGTTTGCATCTGCAGCGATGAGTAAGAAATACAGTGAAGGGACCGTAAAAAATTACGGAAGCAATTTGGGGAAAAATAAATGAGTGTATGTCTTTCATGATTTTTCCTCCCCCCACCATCTGGGAGGGTACACTTTGTAGTTGTTAATTTAATTGCTGATACCCCCCCCCCCTCCTCGCAGTCCCCAAAGAATATAAAGGATTAATCATCTAGTTCATTTCAACCCGCAGATATGGCCCTAAAGTGAATTGCAGTTTCACCAGTTTAACCCTGTCTGCCCCTGAATGTGACAAGATTAACATTTTCAATTAGCAGTGCGTAATTGCGGCACGCGCTCCGCCAACCCGCCTACGCCCTCCGAGGAGGTAGGAGCAGTTTAGTTTCATCCCGTTTATGGATACGCCACCCCACTCCCATCCCCCAACCCCTCACGGGGCACCTTTGCAGCTCAGTTGTGGCTATAGAACCCGTATGTATGTTAAAGGGCACAAATGATGGAAAGGTCACTTTTTTAATGTCGTTTTTTTGATGCCGTTTATAATCACTGTCCACTCCCCCCAGTCTATATATGAAAACTAGGACAGTTCATTGTGTTCATTATGTTTGTGATGTCACACACACACTAAAGCAACATATTTACATATGTAAAGGAGTTTAGCCCCGCCCATTTGTGCTGAAATTAAACGAGTGTTTCAGCTCGAGGCACAAAACGGAGCAGCCAGCGTCATTTACAATTTACATACATCAGTCTTAAAGGGACAGTACCATAAAAAGGCCTGTTTAATTGTAAGGGAAGATGAGGGGTTTGAACACAGGCATGCTAAAACATATTATGGCTGTTTTTGGTGCACAAGCTTGCATAGGCATTATATTCAGATCTAAATCAAAGCCAAAGTGAGTCTGAAAATACTTAGACACTTCAGTTCATATGGCTTTATGCTTACAATGTCAAGGGTCCATATTGTGGGAATTTGTCTTTATATATTTATATATTTTATGTTATTTATTATATATATTTGACTAAATAAAGGTATAATAACAGAAAAGGCCTGTTTAATTAATAAGGTTAGAACACAGGCATGTAAAACCTAATTATGGCTGGTTTGGTACATAAACCTGCACTGGTATTATATGTGGACCTCAAGGTACCATTCAAATCTGAAAGAAAATGTAGGAAAATGAGCCCTTTAGTTGTTCTGGGTGCTAATATATATTCACACACTGAACTCTATATTAGGGGATTTGTTACATCACAGGAAGTGAGTCTGAAAACACCTAGACACTTCAGTTCTTTATGCTTAAATAAACTTTCAATGGTCGATATTGTGGGAATTTGTCTTTATATATTTATATATTTAATTTTATTATATATATATATATATATATATATATATATATATATATATATATATATATATATATATATATATATATATTTGACTTAATAAAACTATAATAACATTTTTATTAATAAGGTTAGAATACAGGCTTGTAAAAACTAATTATGGCTGTTTTTGGTACATAAACTTGCACAGGTATTATATGTGGACTTCAGGGTACCATTCAAATCCGAAAGAAAATGTAGTAAAATGAGCCCTTTAGTTGTTCTGGGTGCTAGAATATACTCACACACAATTTAAAGGGCCCGTGTCATGGAAATCTTGCTTTATTTTACTTTATTTTATTTTTTATTAGGTTTGACTTAATGAGGTACATTCAGAAAGCTCAGAAAACAGTCATGTAAAAACTAATTATGGCTGTATGTGGTGCACAGACATAATATGTGGACCTCTGGGGACCAGTTAAATCTAAGAAAATGTGAGAGATGAGCCCTTTAATTGTCCCAGGTCCCAGGTTCTCATATATTAAAACACTGAACTCTATAATTTGGGATTTGTTACATCACAAGAAGTGAGTCTGAAAATACGTAGACACCAGATTAGACTATTCCGATGGCTTTCCGTGCAAGATCTAAAGGGGTTATATCATGGGAATTTAAAAACTAATGATTATAGTCTGTATTTGATACATACACCTGCACAGGTATTATATGTGGACCTTGTGGACCTTATACTGTAATATCTGCCTATTCAGCTGCCTGTACACAACATTTGACCTTCCATAACACCCATATTACAAAAGAAGTGTTTCAGCCTGGCCTGAGTTTCAAATTAGGTACAATATAGGGCGTCCAGTCAGAACACAGATCATTTATCAGCCTTACAAACACGTTAAAAAAACAAGCTGTTCAATAGTGAGCGATAAAGAGAGGTTGGTAAACGATCATGTGACTGTAATGAATTATGACTGCATTGGAACATAAAAGCGTGTGTTAGAAGTCAACCTCAGGGGGATGCAGTGCAGTGCAATACAGTAATGAATGGGCTAAGCTTACCATGCTTGTGTTTATTATGAGTTAAAAATATACGTCCTCTTTAACGAGGCTGTATGTTGCTGTACTTTCAATATTTCAACCGATTTTTTCCTCTGTGATTTTTTGTGATTTATTGCTGACGCCCAAAGTCATGGTGGTTCACCGAATATCCATTGTTTATGGATACTTGAATATCAAAACTAATGAGAATGCACAGCTCAAGACACGCTGGTAAGTGTTGAAGGGGAATTCCACCAATCTTTCAACCTAAAACATGCTTAAAATACATTCATGGTGGAAGGATACATGCAGGGGCTGAGGCAGAATTGTCCCAATTCCAGATTTCCCTCTATTCCATCTGTATTACCATCATGAGTATTAGATATGCACCCAGCAGACAGCTGAATTTGTGTTGCAGACATCACAACCCCTTGGGCCAAATTCATAAAAGTATCTTCAGAAAGAAATTCTTCCACTATGGGTCGCTGGTTCAAATCCCGGGTCATGCTGCCCTCCATCAGCATCCAGAGCCTGAGAGAGCACAGTCGCTCCATGCTCTCTCCGGGTGGGTAGATGGCTCTCTGTCCCCACATCACGTCAGTGCGATGCTGGCTGGCACAGGCGTCTGCTAGCCAGTGCATCAGAGCTGGGTACCCAGAGTGCGTTGGTTGACCGGTGATGTTGCAGCGGTGACCATTCGAAAAGAGGCAGTGGCTGGTTGCGCACGGGTCAGTCCTCACCCTCCCAGTGTCGGGAGCATTACATGTTACATGATGGGGAAGAGTTTCGATAGTTTGGTAGAAATTCGTAGGTGTTAAGTCAGTGCCGACACCCTTGGAGGATGGCGCTGGGTGCCCAGCTCCACTGCACCAGCTAACAGACATTTGTGCCATCTGCCCACCCAAGGAGAGCACGGCCAGTTGTGCTCTCTTAGGCTCCGGCTGCTGATGGCAAAGCGGCATGGCTTGGGATTCGAACTCCCGACCCCTGAACATTAAACTGCTGAGCTCCTCAGCTTTTGTAAAGCTGGGCCCTGATTCCATTCACCACCATTGTAAAACCCTGCAAATCGGAGTCAGCAAGTTTCTCCACAGTGCTCCAGAATTTTACACCGACCCTCACGCAATAACTTTGTTTACTTCTGTCTGAAATTTAGAAAACTGGCTGGTATCCCCCTTTCAAGTTAGCGGATTCTCAGGCCGCTTTCTGTCTTACATATTGTCGGAAGTATGAGTCCTCGCTGCTGGGTGTGCTTCTGAAAGTGTGGATAAGGAGATAAAGTGTGTATGCGAGAGTGTGTGTGTTGGGGAGGGGGGTTGGAAGTGCACATTAATGTCAGCGGGAGAGAGTGACGATGTAAAAGCCAGCACTTCTCCTCTTTTCTCTCTCTCTCTCTCTCTCTCTCTCTCTCTCTCTCTCGGCGAAGGCGTTTTGGGTTTGATAAGACGGAGCAGTATCAGCAGTCTCCGCCTGCCTGGTTTTTTAATGTCTGTAAAGGGGCAGATATTGATTTCATGAGATCAGACTGCTGCTGTGGAAACGTATATATATATATGATGTGGGGCAAGGCAGAGAGAGAAAGAGAGAGAGAGAGTGAGGGGGGAACGATAGGTAGAGCAAGGTAATAGATACAACGGACGGGCCTGTGGAGCCCGAGCCCCTTTGTAGGCCGCGTTGACGGAAGGCCCCGTGAATAAAGAGGCCGACAAATATGGAGGGATTTGTGTTTTGGAGATATGTGACTGATTTCACACTCGGTGGTTTTCCGCCGTGTCCCGCGCATGCCGGGATCAGAGCAGATAGCGCCGCGGCCGCGTATCGCCCTCAGATTCGCTGCTTTCCTTCAAGGTGCGCCCTATCGTGCCGGCTAGATAATGGAAGCGGTAGCTTTCCCTCTTCTTCTTTTTTTCTGCTGGGTCCATGGCTCACTGTCAGCGCCGTTCCGCCAGGCCCGCATCACATGCCAGCGTAGCCGGCTGCAGGTATGAGTTATTGTCCGGATGGCTGCGGAGCGAGAGGATGCTGAGAATAAACTGTTGTTTATTTGCTCGGCCATCCCACAGACGCTACTGCGGGCCTAATCCTTTATTGATGTGAGCTTTCTGTTTGACATTTCGGAGCGCGAAAAATAGGTCCAAAAGCAATTGTTCTGCCCGCGTGATTCATAGCATTCCATGGATTTAATACGGCTCCAGTGGTATGTAGATGGAACAGTCTCGGAAATCTGAATGAGAGGCAAAGTTTTTTTCCCTCCCATGTGTGAATTTTGAGGAGCACAGTGCTTACCTTATGTATTGCTCCTGTTTGTACAAGTACGCTTCCCATCTATAACCTCAGAACCCATCGAGCATGGCTGCCTGATTCCCTATTTCCCCTTGCTAACGTACCTCAGATTTTGAGATATCAGCACCATCCCGGCTCAGTAATGTTTGGGCTTGGGACTGTTTAATTTTTTCATTGCAACAAATGGCATGCAAACGTTCCTGCAGGCTCCATGTGCTGCAGTGATGTAAATACACTCAAAATACCCAACCAACCACATGGGGTACCTCAACAGCCACCTGGCAAAATATTAGCAACCACATGAGACATCATGGCAACAACCTGGGATGACATAACAACTATCTATCAGCCACCTAATAATGCAACTTAGCACAGCAATAACATAGCAGCCACCTGGGATACAATAGAAACCACCCTGAGCCACCATATCAGCAACCTAGCTAATGGTAACCCCCTAAAATGCCATAGCAATTGCCCACCCTTGCTAGCACTAAGCACTAACTCTAAGCAGGTATACCTTAACAACCACTATATAGCTAAAACAGTTTCACTTTCGTGACCACATAGCAACAGCCTAGCAACAGCCTAGCAACTGCCTGGGCCCATTTAAGTTGTGGAGTGAACTCACATACTCACACCCAGATCAGTGGCTGGTCTTACAGGTTTGGTGCCATGTTTTAGGGTACATTAGCTGTGGGGATTGAACCAACGACCTTCAGCCTGCTTTACTAACTTTTAGACCATGGCTGCCCTCACTTTAAAGGACTATGTTGATTTTGCAACTATTACAGTTGGCAGATAATTGGGAAAATTGCTGGGTTTCCCATTTAAAAGGTGGAAAAGGGGTTCTAATAGCCAGAACCAACCCAAAAAAAAACATACAAGCGGTAGATGGTGTGAACCTCCACGAAAACATCCCAACTCATTAGGTCCGTGTGTTGAACGCCTGTAGAGAAACCACCACTGGGTCGTAGGGCTTTCTGAAAAGGCTGGGTAAAACCGAGTAGACAAGCAAAAGCAACAAGTAGGCGAGAGGTCCTCGCCGGACGTTTGCGACTGATTTGTAAGGATCTCACTGAGATCGTTAAACAAAACCTCGAGAAAAATCACTTGTAGCGGCTTTGAAAGCAGGAATATCCTTAAAGGACTTAAGGGAGGTGGGGACAAAGGGAGCAGTTTCTGGGGGTTGTTGAGAAAGGCTCTCCTTTCATGTGGATCCAGATTGCGGCGTGTGTAGGCAGCGGGAGCAGGAGGGGAGCGCGTAGTCTCATTAGGGCTGCGTGTCTGCCGAAGCTGACCAGTCTACAGGCCCCCGTAATGAGCTGGACATTATGCACACTGGAAGGAGAGAGCAGGTAAAGGCACTTCTGTGTCAGAGAAACATCACTTCCAAATGCTCCGTAATGAGAGCCAAATCCAGGGCCTGGCATGCCTCCTCTGACAGCACCGCGTTGCAGAATGATGCCTTAATTATGGGAATTGACTCATCTTTGTGTTTTTTTTTCTTTCTCTCCCACCCCACCACCACCCCCCACCCCACAGAGGTTCGAGAGATACTGTTGTCTCTTTTTTTTCCCTCTCTCTCTCTCTCTCTCGCACTTTTCCCGTGGCCTCTCCCACCCCGGGCCCTGTCAACCGGGTGTAATTTGCAAGTCTCGATGTCGCGCTCGTGCAACTGGTGGGCGGCCCCTGCGCGGCGTGTCAATGAGATGTACTTTCAAATGAGCTGTCAGTAGCCCGCGCAGATTATACCGGCAAAGGTGACCATTCAAACCGCGGCACGCTTAAACGGTCATCAAAGTGATAGAAATCCTATAGGGAGGCTCCCGCCTCAGCCTCGGCCGGCTTTTAGGCCCGGATCACCTGAGTTTTAATAGGCGCTGGTGGTCACCGCTGCGGCCCCTCTCGCGCTCTGATGGCTGGAAAATAACTTTCGGCTGTCTGGAGAGCTCGACTGGAGCGACCCCAGCTAGCGCCTACACCCCCCCCGCCCCTCCCCACCCCCCTCGGGTCGATATTAGCACCCTAAACGGCTCTTGTACCTGTCGGCTCCGTCACATGACTCACGGATGATTGGTATTGAGCTGGTTACTGATGAGAGTCTATTCATTGAGCTGCGTGAGCTTATGAGTGTGTGGAGTTGAATGTAATTTGTGTTGTGGCTGCATTAGCCTCTATAGCTAAAGTAATCATACGCCACTAATAAATCATCACCACTTCAATTAGCAATTAGAAAGGGAGTGGGGGGAGGGCTGCTGGTGGTGGGGGGGTCTATTAGATACCTGGGGCACTGAAGTAATTAATGTGCAGAAATAATAATAGAGAAAACCAAGCAAATACACACATAGCTTGATGGTGCAATTTAGCTATTAATACCTGGGGTAGGAGGGTAGCGTAGCAGTAAGCAGAAATAAGCAGCGTGCTTTCAGAGGAAAAGCCACCATTTATAGCACTGACCTCTGCTCTGCACCATTCCTGTGTATTTGCCTGCATATTAGCAAAATGGTGCTGTGTGTGCATACATGTGTGCTAGGTATATATATATATATATATATATATATATATATATATATATATATGCATATATCCCAGGTGCCCAATACCCAGCACCCATATGGTACCATATGGTATCAACCATGTATCAACGCCCATCCCACTCCAGACTGTTGTACAGAACCTTTTCCCATTGGAACGAATAGGGTGCAAAAGTTTGTGTACCCTTCTCATGTTACGACGACACATATACACAAGCCACACCCAACCAACCACATAGGGTACCACGGCAACCACTTGACAAATTCCTTGGCAACTACCTGAGACACTATAGCTACTGCTTATCTAGCAATGTTCTAGCAAGCACTTAGCACCAGCCTGGGATACCCTAGCATCCACCTAGCAATGCCATAGCAGCCACCGGGAATATCCTAATAAATCAGCATCACTTTAGTTAGCAGTTAGAAAGGGAGTGGAGCTAGGGATGGTGGTGGTGGTGGTGCAAATACACACATAGCTTGATGGTGCAATTTAGCTATTAATACCTGGGGTAGGAGGGTAGCGTAGCAGTAAGCAGAAATAAGCAGCGTGCTTTCAGAGGAAAAGCCACCATTTATAGCACTGACCTCTGCTCTGCACCATTGCTGTGTATTTGCCTGCATATTAGCAAAATTGTGCTGACGGTGTCTGTGTGTGTGCGTGCGCGTGTGTGTGTGTGCGGTGAACAAAGCTTAAAGTGCCTAGGCGTGCACACACACACACACACACACACACACATTCACACAGTGACACTCTCTCCCTCTCTCTTTTTGCTCTCTTCCTCTCAGCTTGTCCTGACACCCCTTATTCCCAGCCCTCTACGATACACACACAAATCCACATGCACACGAGGAAGAAAACACACACACACACACACACACACACACACACACACACACACACACACAGCATTTGCTAGGGAACCTTTGAAACAATAGGGAGCATCATTAGCTCACTGGAAGAGCCTTGCGCAGTGAGTGAAGAGAGGGGTGTTGTGTCAAATACTCCAAATGGAAAAGGCGATGCCCACGGGGAGTGTTCCTGCACCTCGCACTCTATTGACGCGCTGTGAAAAGGGATGGCACCGGGGAGTGAGCAAGAATGGCCCGCAGTTCGCCGCAGCCCGCCGCTAGCAGGCCCTTACATTAACGGCCTATTTACCACAACAAAACTGCTATTCACATCGCTGCGCCTGGCGGATTCACACTGCAGCATTTCTATCGCGGCGCCATCTAATCTTTACAGATTTGTTTGTTTAGGTTTTGTTTTTTTTGCTGTTGTCGGTCACGTAGATAAAAAATATATATAAATAGAACAATCCAACACAATAAAAAAAAAAAAAACTGCAAAAGGAAAACAAAAATGTGTTTATATTGCAATTTTAATGCAATAATTAACTTCAATATGAGTCAATATAAAAGTATAATAATTCTATAATACTATAATTATTTTTCCCTAAATCATTTTGGAGCATTTCTATTTGCCCATTTACCATTATATATATATATATATATATATATATATATATATATATATATATATATATATATATATATATATATATACCATATACCATGCTCCCTTTTTGCCCCATATTTCCACTTTTTAACATTGTATCACTTTTTAACATAGTGTCCAAATTTAATAATGAATGGCATTCAATATAATAGTATAATAATTATATAATACTCTAATAGTTTTTTTCCCAAAATCATTTTGGAGCATTTCTATTGACCCATTTACCATTATATATATATATATATATATATATATATATATATATATATATATACCCTTTTTTGCCCCATATTTCCATTACATTTTTTCCCTTTTGCTGTTAATATTATATATTTCTTATATTTATATAAGACAATAAATAGTATTTGATAACTAGTCTGGTTCACTTCTTCCATGCATTCAATGCAGTACAGTAGTGCCACAATTTGTAAAAAAAATTAACAGTAGCTGAAAAATGTCCCGAATGCCGATCTTTCCATTTGACTAGCTTTGATTTCTGTGTGGTATTTTTTGTGAACTGCTACCACACTAGCAACAAGCTAACCTGCTAATTACAATACAGCCTTGCAGTATAGTGCAATACAATACAGCCAAGATGCTCCTATTTCCACTCACGTGTGTATTGGCCATTTATGGAAATACGGAACACAGTTGGTTTAAGACGGGACACAACATTTAAGTGACAAATAAAGGACTATTTTGTGTTTTACGGGACGAGTGGCAACCCTATTTGCAGTGTGTTTATGTGTGTATAGAGTGCTTTCTGGTCATTGGACAGCTATGTGTCCATGCTATCAGTTTAATACTATTATATAAATATTAAAAAAGTGAACAAGTGAAATACCCTTCTATCTAGTGCAAATCTCTCTTTCTCACTGTTTTACATTGTTGTAAGAAACTATATGATGATTAAATTAAGCAAACGTATGTGCCAATAGAATCAAACATTTTTAAAAGACAAAATCACTTAAAACAAGTAAAATTAGAATTTAAAATTAGAAATTCAAGTTAAGACATTGTATAATATTACTAAAATAAGCTCAAAATAAGAAACAGTAAATATTTCGATTATTCAGCAGGATATGACTTGCCCTGATATCATATTTTGCAGTGCATACTGTAAGGGGATGATAGATAGTTTTGTGTGTATGTGTGTTCTGGGGGTACAAACAGAGAGCTGATTCATTCAGTAGTGCTTTGCACTCACTATCTGTGTGTGTTTTTGTGTGTTTTTGTGTGTGTGTGTGTGTGTGTGTGTGTGTGTGTAGAGCGCATTCTGGCCGTTGTAAAACTGACACCATGTTAATGATCATTTGTTCCATTTCGCCCCACAGCTATTACGCTGGCCCATGATTTTAATGTGTTGTGCCATGGAGCAGGTGGAGCGTGTGCAGAGGTAAACAGCTGTAATGCATTGTTACGCTGAGATCTACAGGAAAATAATATATACAGTATGTTCTGCCTTAAATTATTTAGTAGGGAGCTGTCCACCTCCACCCCAGCTACTGTCAGAGTCTCTCCCTCAGTCCGGCTCGCTGACAGCCATGTTTCATAATGCTCTTATTTACCCAGCCCCTGAACTTATGAAACACGGTTAAGGTGAGGATCCACACCAAGCACTGCAGCACGCGCTTAAAAATAAATCTGCTGAAAAGGGTTCCTTATGCAATGCGACTGACGAACCGAGAACCGCGTTTGGAATCTCCAATCTCCAGAATCTCCATATAATATAAAATGCTATAAATAATTTTTCTAGAACTGTAAGTTCAAGCCCAGAGCCATTTAAGGACCTTTATTTTTTATTAGTGTAGCTCCTTAAGCATCGTTTTAAAGGACCTCCACATAATGAAGGAAATGAGGTTCTTGGGGAAACCCTTTATTTATAAATGATGTGAAATTTTAATGTTCTTCACACTCATGGGTTCTCATTTTTCTAAGGATTTGCTCTAAGACCTAAAAATAACCTTTTTTGTAGGTTTCACATAGTAGATATGTTCCATGCTAGCTTCCTGCTTGTGTTTTTTAGCTTGAGGCTAAAATAAGAAACTTATTGAATAAGAAAATCTTCCTCATGCTAAGAAATCTTACATTAGTTAATTAAAAATTGGAGCATTATAGCTACAGTATTGAAAGCAAAAGCTATGGCGATCTTAAGGCTTCAGACTTGTTAGCCACAAATGCTAATCGTGATAGTTTGTTGTAATCAGATATGTTACCTACAGCAATCCTCATGATAACAGTACAATATTTAAAAACAAAAGCTTTATAATGCCATGATTTAGCCTAACTAGCTAACATGTTAAATACAGTTAAATAGCCTAACACACTGGCTACATGCTAACATGCTAACTATTCAAGAGAAGAACGTCTCTAACATTCATAACATTGGCCTTTACTTAGTGACAGTAAAGTTGTTCATTACCGTGGTAATAAGTAATAAGTTACCACGGAAACAGAGATAGTAAAAACTCTAAATTTACGGACACAGCAAGCCTTAGCCCAAGACCAGCTTTTGGGTGGTCTAAGTTGGTCTTCGATGGTCATGGCCTAAGCTGGTAAGCAAACTGGTTTAGTTGGTTCACCAGCTTAGCTTTTGACTAGCAACCAGCTTGGTCATACTGGTAGACTAGCTTGGGCAGGGTAGTCGTACCGATTGACCACCTAGTCAAGAGCTAAGCTCAGGCTCAGTGAGGCTGTTTTCATCAGCAGGGTAGTTAGCAGAGCTAATCCCTTTAGCTAAGACCGAATCAGAGTGTTGACAAGCTAAGAGATTATATTAAAGGAGCGTTACACAGTTCTCGCGAGCGTTGTCCTGCCTGCCTCAACAGAGTTACATACTGCAGTTAGCAGCTCGCCAACGATAGTAGCAACAACAGAGACGCCATTCTCCTTAGTACAGGTCAGTGGAGCACCAACATGACTCTGAAGCTGCTATTTTAAGCTAAAAATGCTGCCTAATGTTGCTTTAAAAGTCATTAAGACTCCTAACTCTACATTCACATAGGCTTTGAAGTTGCCCTGGAGAAGAGCATCAGCCAAATGTCATAAATGTAGATGCCAGTGCTTAGTATGGATTAAACGAAGACACCGCGGGATGGTCCTGCAGTCGGCATTTGACGAATCGTCAGACCTTGCATTTTAAGGAATCCTCAGTAAGTCGGCAATAAACTGCTGAATAGTGCAGAGAGTGGAACCAGGCCAGAGGCGTCCAGTAGGCCCTGCCCTGCCATATTCATCTGCCTTCACTGGCTCACCGTCGTCGTTTTAGAGTCACATTTATCTGCTACGACAGAGGAAAAGCGAGAAGTAGCGAAAAGACTGTGTGACTATGAATACATTTTTCCTCCGAAACGGACAAGGGGTATTAATCAGAATTACGAGAGCAGTGGAAAGGCGTAGAATATAACTTTGATTCATAAAGACGAGGTGACATTTTTACTCGCACTACTCCGGTAATTTATTAAGGAAATGTTAAATTTGACATAATCGAGTCTATTATGTGAATAACACTAAATAAGTGAGTATATCAGTATCGACTGTCTCACCCTCCATCACTTTCATTGCCACGCGTATTACATAAATTAGAGAGCGAATTCTTCTTAAAGGACAAATTATTCGTTTTGGAGTCAGGGGGAATCCTTGGGATTAAGTTTTGAATATTTTCACGCCTCCCGGTAGGTCAGTGGAAACTGCGGCGAACGAGGCCGTTTCGCGGTGCTGCAAGGCCTTCCGTCTAAACGGAGGCTTTGAGCTAACCTTGTAAACAGAAGTTGGAAAATAAATACAGCTCAACCAAACAGAAGGCCTGCGCTTGGTGAATAATCAAAAACGATTTTTTGTCAGAAGTAAGAGAATATAAACAGCTTCTCTGAGGGGGCCAGTGGAAGGGAGGATGAGGATATGCCTGTTTTGCTAGGCCGTTTATGTCACTTGGACTAGGCAGGGAGTTATATAATAAATCACATTTATACTCTGTATCAACAGACTCCAGTTTAGGCGTTTTTCTTCTAGATTCAATGTCAAAAATGGTTACAAAAAAAAAAAAGCCTCACAGTCATCAGAATCAGAATCAGATTTATTGGCCTATTATGTTCACACACACAAGGAATTTGTTTCCAGTTGTTAGTGTCTCTCTAGTATTAACAATATACAGCTACTCTACATATAATTTACAGACCAAACACAATCTACAGAGAACAATAGTATACACAGTATACATAATTCATAATTCTGATTTCCCTGGTTGTCCGAACGGCAGAGACGCTTGCTGTCTTCAAACACTGACTGAAGACCCAGCTCTTCCAAGAGTACTGCAGTGCTGGGAAGTGTAGTGTCGAGTATTATGAGCTACATACAGGCTTTTTTGTGTTATACTATCGAAGCTTAGAGGTATCTTTGGGATCCCAGCCGGTACAAACTAGCTAAGGGTATTTTCCTATATGTAGATGTAATTGTAAGCCTGTACTCACAGTAAATGGGAAAAAAATTAATAACTGTGACTTCTACACCTAAATGACAGGCAACCAGTCATTTCCAATTTAACCAGATTTTTCATCCAATTTGGAAAGCCAAGTTCCCAACGCTTTTTCATGTAAACTCTCCCTATCACTAGCAATGCCCCAACAGGTAGCCAGCAAGCTCGGAGGAAAGTGTGGCTCTCAAGCTCTGATGCAAGAGCTGACAGACGCCTGTGCTGACCAACATCACACTAGGGTGTCAGAAGTGCCATCAACCCACCCTGAGGAGAGCAGGGCTAATTGGGCTTATCAGCAGCCAGAATCAGAGAGCGCACAATTAGCCCTATTCTCCTCAGGGCTAATTGTGCTCTTTCTGATTCTGGCTGCTGATGGCAGGCAGCATAACCCAGGATTCAAACCGGAGGAGTGACAGCTTCTTAGTCCACTGGACCACTGGTTTTCTGGAACCCTTGAAGAACCCCTTTATATTCAAGTCTGGATTAATGACACTGTAATATGACATATTATAGGATGTTATGACCAAAATTTCTACTAAATTTAGTGTGATTAGCTGGAGCTGGGATTTTAAATGCTCTCAGAAGATGCTGTTCATCAACTGTATCTTCTTCATTTTAAGAAAGAAATTTTTAGTTAAACTTATACATTTGTAATTGCTTCAGCTTTTAATTCTTTTTTTCTCAAATTTGATACAAAATATTCAAGTTTCATTTTTCTGAAGCTAGATCTTTATTCATTGTAACTTTTTGTTCCCACTAGATGTTTGTTCCTATTCCTAATTTTCATATTCATACTTTCATATCCGGGTTGTGGTCCCAACAGTTTCGAGCAAATGACTAGAAGATAATCAAAGCAGGTTAAAGAGCAGGGCAGAATAAACAAGACGGTGATACATTTTCTTGTCAGTGTAAACGCCCACATGCAACAACAACAAGAGCAAGAGCAGCCTCGAAAAAACACCCCCAAGAACAAACATGGGGGCGACATCAGCGACTTGTCGCCTCCTAATGTGAAGGTATGGTGACAGTTAAAGAAGGGGTGTGAGAACAATCGAAGGTCACATGCAGTGCATCGATGTCATGAGGCTAGTGACCGGTGCTTTCAGGAACTGTCAAAGGAGTGAAAAGGACAAGTCAGTGAGGTGCTGCTGTCAGGGGTTGACAGGTGTAAAAAAATGCACTGCCCACTCAGATCTCCAAAGTCCAGTGTGACTAAAGTATTGGGACACCTGCTCTTTCAATGTTTCTTCTGAAATCAAAAGTATTACAAAAGTCAATCTTGCTTTTGCTGCTTTCTGCTAGATTTTGGAGGATCATTGACGTGAGGGTTCGATTGCATTCAGCGACAAGAGCGTTGGTGAGGTCAGGATGTTGAATGACTGATCACCACCCCACCTCATCCTTTTTAAATTCCCCAGCTCATCCCAAAAGTATTGGATGGAGCACCAACCATCCATCATTCCAGAGATCACAGTTCTTCCACTGCTTCACAGCTCAATACTGGGGGGCTTTATCTTTTACCCCTCTAGCCCACGCCTGACATTAGGAGGCAGGATCCCAGTGGGTTCATGTTTATTTATCTGCTCCAGGGAGTCCTATTCTAATGGCAGTACTTCTCCACAGGGACTAGACAAGCTGGGTCTGTGTGTGCATTAGCACATCTGTGTCAGCAGTGGGTGCGACTGAAAGTACTTGAATGCGTTCATTAGAAGGGGTGTCCACAAACATTTGGCATATAGTGTGTATTACCACTTTCTGTTGTACATTTGCGTTCTGCCTTGGACAGCAGGAAGAGATGAGTGTGAGTCATTCATCTCAACATACAATAACAGGGTAAATTAGTGTGATTTGTGTTTCAAATGGCCATTCTGAAAGAAGCCCGGCGCCATGGTGCAGTTTGACCTTTGACATTGCATTTCAGTAGAATATGCCGGTAGTCTGGGCCGGTTCATTAGACTTGTATATATTAACTCGTTACCGCAAATTCATGATATCCCAGAGTTTCTATTATTATTAACAGCGCTGTAACGGATCTGTGTGTGTTGGAGTTGGACCATGTATTTCACTCTTCGTGAGGACCAGTTCCCCTCAGGATGATGACAGCATGAGTATTTTGTGGGTGTGTGAGGACATCTGGCTGTGCTTAATCAACAATAGTAAAGGCTGGACTTGATCTGTTGGTTGCTGAAGTTAGGGTTGGGTTAGGTTAGGTCAGCGGTGCCCAATGCTATCCAGTAATTCCACTGGTTTAATCAACTGCAATGAAAACCTGCAGGCACACCGGTCCTTTGCAGAGAAGATTGGACACCACTGGGTGAGGTGGAGCAGTGTATACTAATACTGGGTAGGGCCTCCTGAATGCCATGAATTTCACAAGATGTTGGAAACATGTTTTTGAGATTCTGGATTCCTGCAGATCCTGCATATTTTTCAGGAGCTCCTTCATGCTCCGTGCCTTAGTGAATTCAGATCCGGTGACTGAGTAGACCACTGAAGACCACTTTTCCTTTTGTGACACGGTGCTTCATCATGCTGGAAGTAGCCGTTAGGAGATGGTAAATTGTGGTCATGAAGGGATGAAGATGGTCAGCAACAATGCTCAAATAGTCTGCGGCCTTCAAGCGATGACTGATTGTTCTTGACAGGCCTAAAGTGTGCTAAGAAAACATTCCCCACACCATTACACTACACCGCCACCTCCACCAGCCTGGACTTGCTGACACACAAGGCAGGTTGGGACCATGGATTCATGCTGTTGGGCACCAAATTCTGGCTTCATCAGATCGATTTCTCAATTTCTGTCCAGTTTTCGTGAACCTGTGTCCACTGCAGCCTCAGCTTTCTGTTCTTGGCTGACAGTAATAGAGCACGGAAGTGGTCTTCTGCTGTTGCGGACCATCCACCTCAAGCTTGGCCGTGTTGTTGAGCATTCTGAGGTGCTGTCCTGAGTTTCTGCAGCCTTTCTCTCAGCTCCAAACAGTGGCCATTCATTAGCAACCTCTCTCGTCATCGGAACTCTCTTGTACTTACAATCCCAGCAGCTCAGCAGATCTAGCAATACTCCAACCAGCACTTCTGACACCAGCAATCGCACCACACTCCACCCATTCTGACTGTTTGGCGTGAATATTACCTGAACAGCACTGCTGATTAGACGACTGCATGACATTTACATTTACATTTACGGCATTTAGCTGACGCCCTTATCCAGAGCGACTTACAAGGTTACTCGTATTACAGAGGAGGGCCAATGTATTGTTAGGAGTCTTGCCCAGGGACTCTTATTGGTGTAGCACAGCATAGTTACCCAGACCGGGAATCGAACCCCAGCCTCCCACATGGTGTGGTAGGGCCGTGGCAGGTAGTGGTGTTATCTGTTATATGCGCCACACCAACCACCATGAATGGGTAGGTGTGCAGGTCTTCCTAATATGTATATGTATAAGGGGTTTGGTTATTTGGACAGTATTTGTGTATCTGTGTGTATGTCTGTGTGTTCGTATAATTGCCGACTTTTCCCCCGAGAAAGCAAGGGCAACGGGTTGTGAGGAAAAAAAGAGGAGAGAGGGAGTGTGTGACAATATCTATTAATTGTACTATGAATTACAGAGGGCCTCCTTTGAACACTGGTCACAGTTTGCACCTCTGATCTTGTCAGACACAGAGACTCAATTCCATTAAGACCGAGCGCCACACAAGAGTATGGCGAACAAAAGGTTTAAATCCATTTAACTTCTCTGCTCTATTTTAGAAACAGCAATTCCCGCTCTGTCACGAGCCAAGCAGAATGACAGAAAACACTGCCTATCTGAATTAAAGATAATGAAAGATCATTCTGCGGCTACAAGCAATAGTCTGCGATGATCTCCCGCATTCACTGGGCCCCGATTCCTCTTCCTTTTTTCCAAGCGAGAACATTGTGTCATTTATAATTCCCTCGTGTAGAACCGAGCAATTAATACGGAAGGGAGGGTGGAGGTGTGTGTGTAGTGTGGTGGTGGTGGTGGTGGTGGTGGTGGTGGGGGGGGGGAGGGGGTTTGAGAACCGAATCTCAATTGAAACATACTTTGCCTAGACCTGGGTTCCGCTACCCTTGGGCATTTATTTCCAAAGTTTGTGTTTAATCACGGAATCTCGACCATGATGGTTGTGACAGGTAATTTCCGTAATGCAGCTGACAGAGATGGATTACATGGAGGCCTATTGGATCCCGTGCTTTTGTGTGTGGGTGATAAGACTAGGTGAGGGTTATCTCCGCTATGAGTGCCTGGAACGATACAGCTACCTAATAAGTCCCGGGATAATACAGTGCACACGGCCACGGGAGCAGGAGCCTCTGGTTGGGAGAAGGACAGGAAAAAAATATGTGCTCCTAGTGCTCACTCTTTGAAACCTACAGTGCTCACACCAGTGCTTAGTCATTTAGAGGAGTGCTTAAACAGATATCCTGGTGCGGTGATCAGGATTAGGGCTGCCGTTATCGGTTTTAGCAGCGATCGAGTCTTCTAGTGATTATTTTTTACGAGGAATCGAGTTAGCAGGGTTACTAAATAGGGACGAGGAATAGAAATGGGCTAATGTGAACAATAACAAAGCATGTTTAGCCTTTTAAGGATTTTAATAATAATAATAATAATAATAATAAAAGAATTTTAACCCCAACACAAAATCCACACCTTGGTTTAAGGACATGCTGAGCTATTCTGGAGTAGTCTTTCCACTTTACACATTGTACCAGCTCCACTGGCAACAGAGCATGAGGCCACCACCACCATGTTTAACAGCTGGCGCAGTTAACAGTGTGCTTAGGGTTAAATGCCTCGCCTTTATTCCTTCAGTTTTACCATAGACATTTCCTTCAGAAGGCCTTCTCTTTGTCTGTGTGGTCAGCTGCAAACTTCAGCCGAGCTTGAAGGTGTCGATTTTGGAGCAGAGGCTTCTTCTTTCTTGGACGGCAGCCCCTCTCAGTCCATGGAAATGTAAAACTCCCTTGACTGCAGGCAGTCAAGCGAGTGTTCCAGCAGCTCCCAGTTCATGACAGGCCCGTTTCTTGGCATGTAAAGGACATTTTGGAATTTTCAGCAGCACTTAATTAATAAGCTAAGTGGGTTTATGTATAAATATGGCCCATGTTGAATTTACCCCCTAAAAAATTTAAGCTAGTGGACCAAATTCTTCTTTGTTTTCTATTAAATATGCATGCTATCATTCGTTATGTCCCAGAAAAACAACAAGAAATCGTTGGAAGCCAAATGTTAACCTCGACATTCATATCCATGATGATATGATAGTCAAGAAAAGTCATGGTTCGGTTCGCACCATGGTTTGGACCTCGCGGTTCAGTATGAATACAGTACAACTACGGCCCGATTTAATTTAAACAGACAGTTGGGCAAGTTTGTACAGTTTGTTCTGTCTAGAGCTGTGTAGCGCCCCTCCGAGGTAGTTAACACAGGCCGTAGGGTGTTAATTAAGACACCCACCCAAAAACACATTCTCATGGTCCAATCCACCATGATTTTATGAGCTGAAATAAGACGTTAGGTGAAAACATTGAGCGCTGACCTCACTGAAGATCTTTGGATCTGTTGTATCATCCCACTTCAGGGTCAGGTAGGAGGTCTACTAGAAGAAGATTAGCAGAAATAACACATGCGTCTTTGGAAATAAAATAATAGTGTGCAGGAGACAAGAGTATTAATGCTCAGCTTCAATTGTTTTAACATTTATGGGGTTGATGCGAAACAACATGGGTCCTATTGTAGGCCCCATGTAGCGTTCTATCTTCTCTGTGGTGCATTTAATAATTGGTGCTCATTTTCATTCTTGCCACCACAGTGCTCCAGCAGCTGGATAATTACTGCAAGCAAGCGTTAAGATCATCCACATCTTTTTTTTTTTTCCTTCTTAAGAAACTCCCATCCCACTCTCCCTCGCAGGAGCTCCAGATCTTCTCCTAGAATCCTCAGCTCCTTTACTCATTACCGGCTCTGCTGATGTGATGTACAGTCGCTGTAAAGCAAACGTTCATTTCAGCACTGGTTTCATTTCTTATTTGGAATGTTACCTTGGATTTAGCGTCAGGCCTGTCGACAGCAGGGTCCTTCGAGCAAAACCACGCCTTTATGGACGAAACAATGCAGTGGTGTGAGCTGGCCTTCGGTCAGAACTTCTAATCACTTCCTTTCTTTCTTCTGAGACCTCCCCCTGGTCATAACTGGTCATAATTACCACCTTGTTTGATCTGAGACTTCCCGTTACTGTGATTGGCCCAAAACAGTGCATTGTTGGATCTGAGACCTCCCATTGATTGTGATTGGTCCTAATCACCATCTTATTTATTTTGAGACGTTCCCTTGACTGTGACTGGCCATAATAATCCCCTAGTTTTTTTCTAAAACCTCCCCCTGATGGTGACTGGTCGTGACCTCGTTTGATCTGAGACTTCCCGTTACTGTGATTGGCCCAAAACAGTGCATTGTTGGATCTGAGACCTCCCATTAATTGCGATTGGTCCTAATTACCATCTTATTTATTTTGAGATGTTCCCTTGACTGTGATTGATCCCCCTGATGGTGACTGGCCATAATAATCCCTTGTTTTTTCTGAGACCTCCCCCTGATGGTGACTGGTCATAATTACCACCTTGTTTGATCTGAGACTTCCCGTTACTGTGATTGGCCCAAAACATTGTGTTGCTTCATCTGAGACCTCCCATTGACTGTGATTGGTCCTAATCACCACCATATTTATTTTGAGACGTCCCCTTGACTGTGACTGGCCATAATAATACCCTATTTTTTTTTCTGAGACCTCCCCCTGATGGTGACTGGTCATAATTACCACCTTGTTTGATCTGAGACCTCCCCGTTACTGTGATTGGTCCAAAACAGTGTGTTGTTGGATCTGAGACCTCCCATTGATTGTGATTGTTCCTAATCACCACCTTATTTATTTTGAGATGTCCCCTTGACTGTGATTGATCCCCCTGATGGTGACTGGCCTATTACTGTGATCTTCCTATTACTGTGATTGGTCTTAAATTTGTTTGTTCTACGACTTCCGTTTAACTACGATTGGTCCTAATCATTGCCTTGTTGCTTCATAGACCTCCCCTTGAGTGTGATTCGTCCAAATCACCACCACCGAGTTTGTTCTGAGACCCCCTGTCTGTGACTGGTCCTCATCACTGCATTGGTTACTCTGAGACTTCACTCTGACTTTGATTGGTCCTAATTATCACATTGATTGTTTCAAGACCTCCTCTTCTCTGTGATTGGTCCTAATCAGCTTCTCGTGTATTCAGAGACCTTCCCCTGATTGTGATTGGTTCTAATGAGCACCTCATTTGCTCTAAAACAGCCGCCTAACTTTGAATAGTCATATAGTCAGAATAGTTGTCTGACTCCTAAGGGCCAAATCACAAGAACCATCATGGGTTTCTTTGGAGGTCTTTGGAGAATAACCACTTTTGCTTCCCTAAAAGACCTTTCAAATGGTACATGAGATACGAGAGGACATCATACAAAGGTTCTGTATCGATTAGAGTTTTTTCAATAACCCAACATCCACCTTCATTTTTAAGCACGGAGCTCCACAAGCATGTCACTCGACAACAGCTCAAGAGCAGCCACCTCAAGTCGTCCAGCACGCGATTCCTGACACATTGAGTGCAAAGTTCACCCTAATGGAAGAGAGGGCATCCGCTCAAGAGGTGAATTTATCTCACCATCCAAGAGGAGCTGAACTTTGCCCTGGGCAGCAGAGAAATCTCAGAGCCGGGCTTGTCGTGATAGAACGGTTATAAGACGTCCAGATGCAATCTGCCGGCCGCTGGTTACGCCTTGCTTGTCCCAGTGCTCGCATCGCGCTTCCGAGACTGGCTCTAGGAGTCGGCCTCCGAGCCCTTTGATGCGGCGAGCAGTGTGTGAGAGAGAGCGGATGTTTCTTATACATTGATATAATTAATGAGGAAGCAGTGTGTGCCTTCTATTAACACCACAGGGAGAAGTGGAATTGGCCTGCTTTTGTATGTTGTGGCAGATTTAAAGACCTTAGCACACAGCAAATAAATGGAAGGACTTTTAATGAGCTGTGGGAGTTGGACGAACATACTGAAAAAAGAAAGAGTATTGTGTAAACATTACTGGTTATTTACGCTGGTGGAGGTAATTGACGGTCTTATTGGAGAATAGTACACTTGGAATGGAAGGTGGAGGATTTGGTTATGCGTCGATTTACTTTACTATTGGATTCATTTTAGGACTATTTTGGTGACCAACGGGGTCGTTACTATTACAAACAGGCTATTGTGGACTCTTGTCTTATACAGTACTGGATTTTGTTTGAATACTCCTACTGTAAATACATTATTTGGACAAAAGTATTGGGACACCTACACATTACGCCTAGAGATTTTCTGACATCCCATTCTGATGAATATAATTAGACTGCGACTGCTCCTAATTAAGGCCTCAATTGTTTGAAGACCTCTGCATGACTACGATTGGTCTTAAATACTTTGTTGTTTGTTCACAGACCTCCCCCCTGACCGTGATTGGTCCTAATCACCGCCTTTTTAATTCTGTGACCTCCCCCTGACCATGACCATGACTTTTTCAAGGGACTTATTTCAGGATTACTTTGGTGACCAGCTGGGTCGTCATTCTTTCAAACAGGCTATTGTGGACTCTGGTCTTATACAGTACTGGATTTTGTTTGAATACTCCTACTGTAAATACATTATTTGGACAAAAGTATTGGGACACCTACACATTACACCTAGAGGAGATTTTTTGACATCCCATTCTGCCGAATATAATTAGACGGCGACTGCTCCTAATTAAGGCCTCATTTGTTTGGAGACCTCCGCATGGCTACGATTGGTCTTAAATACCTTGTTGCTTGTTCACAGACCTCCCCCCTGACCGTGATTGGTCCTAATCACCGCCTTGTTAATTCTATGACCTCCACCTACTCCATTTACTGTTCCATGTGACTTATTTTAGGATTACTTTGGTGACCCGCTGGATCGTCATTCTTTTAAACAGGCTATTGTGGACTCTGGTCTTATACAGTACTGGATTTTGTTTGGATACTCCTACTGTATGTACATTATAAGGACAAAAGTATTTGGACACCTACAAGAGCTTTTTTGGACATTTCATTCTGATGAATATGTAGAGTTGGCCCCTGTCCTTTTGACTATGTAAATGGGTCGTTTTGGAGCATTTCTATTGGTCTAATTCTGACAATGCAAAGAACACTTTATGATTCACTTTATGTCAATAAGTAGAAAACTGAACATGACAAAAGTGGAGATACAAGGTTTTAGCATGACATCACCTCTGCATCAGGGCCTCATTTAGGGTTCGGGAGAGGCTACTGAGCTCATCGAGCTGCGTTTTTTTAGCCTTGCACGCCAAAAGTAGCGCCTCCATCTGTTCTCCGGCAGGAGGAAAAAACTCATCGGCTTTGACTTCCAGCCAGCAACATCCATTTCTCCATCATTCGCCAGCTGCCTGACTTCTAGCTAGCCGGACTTTGTGAAAGCATTAGTATTTCAGGCTTGTCGAGGTGTCGGGGTGCGGCCTGCGTTGCTCCGGGTAGCGTGGCTTAGCGTAGTGTGGCTTAGCGTAGCACGTGACGGGGGCCGTCGCATTTGTAGCTGGATGTGTTTCTGGGCGGCAGACGATGATTACAGGGAGGTGTCTCCAGAGGAGTCTACTCCTGCGATTATTCTTCACCTCCCGCCGCCTCTCGAATGAAGTCTGGTCCCTTCGGAGGGCCCTTGCTCTCCGCTAATCTTCGTGAGGAAGAGGGAAGCTAATTAATGATATGCTAATGGCTCTAACGCAGCATCCCTTCGCAAGACTTTGGCAATATTGATGTACTTGGACATTCCAGACGTTGTTCTACAGCGCAGAGTTAGATGTTAGAGAGATGTCTCGTCTGCCTCAGGTGTCTCGAAGTCTTTCCCCCTTGCAGCTGGGTGCTGCCATGTTGGAAAATCAGATACTTGGGTTTTTTATTGGTGATACAATCAACAATAAATTATTCAGTGTTTTTTTGTTTGTTTGTTGTTGTTGTTGTTTATGTCACTTTCTAATTATCAGCAATGCTTCGAAAATACCCTTTGGGTTGAGATCTTTTTAGATCTTTTTTTCCCTCTTGGAAGGAGTTGAAGTCGGTGGTAACTGTTCTGGCTCATTTCTGCTGCATTACTGGCGTTCATCTCCCTCGCAGCATCTGTGCATGTGTGTGTGTGTGACTGTGTGTGTGTGTGTGTGTGTGTGTGTGTGTGTTTTTATATGATTTTTTTCCCCCTGCTTTGCCGCGTCATTTGCTGAGAACGAGGCCGTGCCAGCCGCAGCAGCAGGGAAATGTTAGAGCGGCACATATTAAGCAGTTAATTAATGGACTCCTGTCCACGCGGCCCAGCCGGATCCGTGGTGGTGGAGGCCCGCGTGTCAGTGCTGATGGATCACGGATCCGTCAGCTCCGAGGCTTTTCCTGTTGGTCGGTGCTGAACCGTTACTGCATGTGACAGCCCCTGGTCCTGTCAGAACGAATCGGCCCCTCCTCACCGACTCTGCGGCAAAGGAAAGTGACACGTTAATGGAAGCTAAAGCACTCTAATGGCAGTGCCTGGTGAAAGCACCGAGAAGTCATCCGCGGCATTTGCCCCGGCTCTCCAAGATGTCGCTCCGAATCGCTGTCTGGCAATAAAGATTGCCCTCCCCTCGCCTGGCCTCTTCACCAACCCTTCAACTGTCCCCTGTGTAGCGACACTCCTTTCCTACACAGCTTCACACTGTTCTGTCCATTCTAGTATCTCTCCTTTCCTTTTTTTTCCTCCTTCTCCCCCCCCCCTTCCAGTAGAGGAGATCTGTGGAGGACTCTCGGGGCCAAAGCTGTGAATTGCGGTATTAATTAGTCGAAAACACATCACAGTTACTTGTTATGATGTATGCACCCACAGCCATCTAATTATCTACCTACTATTGACCTGCACCTCCTCCAGATGCAGGAGCTCTATTTCAGAGACATTCTGCTGCTCTTTGTTTCCAAGGATCTCTCACACACAACAAGGAATTAAAACCAAAAGTGGAAGAGGAAGAGGAAAAGGAAAAAGAGCGCTGTTCCGCTGTTTCGCTGTTCCGCTGTTCCCTTTTTTCTTCTTCTTTTTTGCAGCCACCGAGGTGATTAACGGCGCGATGAGGATTGTTTTTGTCACCAATTAAAAGGACAGCGGAGCCTTAATGCATTGAAAAGACTGCAAATCAGCAGGCGCTGTCAGGCTAAAGCTGGGGGTGGACAGGCGGGCGGTCGGCGAGCTCCTGCACCGCGGAGCCAGATGTGTGGAGGTGCTAAGGATCGCTTGCCTCGTTCCCACCCAGTAATCAATTTGCAGGCCCCTAGCGCAAACAGCAATGGGGTAACAAACGACTTGCATTTCTGGTGCTTTCCGAACACACACTCAAGTGCTAATGAAAGGCAGTCTCAGCTGCCACACAATCTGGCTACACTCCTCATTGGCCCCGAAGTCCCTGATGCATTGGGCCCATTGTCTCCGCAATGCTGTATTTTAGCGCCGGTCCCATCTGTTTTCGTAATTACTGTCATGTAAACTGACTTTCCTCAAATTGTGTGCCGTGCAGAGCGGGGGAAAAAAAGGAGGAAGAAAAAAAAAGAAGGAGTCGCGGGGAAAGCTCTGATTAGCCTCCAGGCGCCGGTCGTCACCGGTACGGTGGCGCGGATTTGGAAAAAGTGTCACATATTTGAAGAGAGTTTGAATTCCACCCGAGACCGCGCTGGCATGTCACTCTCTCCGAGGCAGCCAAGCCCAGGCTCTACCTCAACCGCTATTTCAAGCTCAGACATAGAACGAAAGAATATATAGCCCGTCCTTTCAACGTAGATTAGACTCTCCGTTGGTAATGAATGGGGAAACCCCCCCAGAAGTGTCTGGCTGCTGGTGAGTAACAAACAGTAGATGTTTAAAATGAGCCTTAGCTGTGGTGTCAAGTCCATCATCCCTGTTCTTCTTCATATATATATATATATATATATATATATATATATATATATATATATATATATATATGTATATATATATATATATTTATATATTGGTCATGTATATATATATGTATACACACATACATACTCTACCTAGCCCCCCCCAACCCCTCCCACCCTGCTGTGGCCGAGCATGTTGCCCATCATCCTGATTTAGGTTTTACATTAAGCAAGCGGCGGATCGTAATGAAAAATAACACTAACAATGGCTCGCCCCGGCTCGCTGCGATCCACCTCCATGCGACTTCATCAATCTTCCCCACACGTTCGGCACCTGGTGCAGTCCTGTCAACTTCCTGACACGGGGTGGAGGCAGCCAGTCCTGCCTTATTAGTCTGTCAGCGCCGGTGATGCTCACATCGGGCGCGCCGGCTGAAATGGAGCCTGGGCCTGTGGCTCGCCATCCCTGCTCCATGAAATACACACAACCTGATCCTAAATGACAATGTGGCGAGCACTGCCACAGCTTATTCGCACAGACAATTTGGAAGGATCTAAACATGCCAAAAGTTACTTCACCTCTTGAGAAAAACACACTGGAGAAAAGAAAAAAAAAAACACCTCACACACACTGTAATGGCGGACTGTTTATGAATGGCATTGTGCTCCGCTTTTAGGTTTTGCCAAGGCTGCCTATTGGATTTGACGCGATATGACGGCCCTTTGAGGTGTACCCAATAGCTAAGCTAAGCTAAAATAGAAGTGGCGGGACATTCAGTACTATCATACACTGTCATACACAAAAATAAAGGTGCTACAAAGAGTTCTTTGAGTTGGATGCCAGAGAAGAATCATTTTTTAAAGAGGTGTGAGTGTGGAGATCCATTTACAAGGTTGTTTATCGAACTGCCGTTTATCGAACTGTCATTTTAACCTTAAAATAGCAGCTTCAGAATCATTTTGATGCCCTACTGACTGTAATAGCAAGACTGGAAAGCTGCTACTGCACTGTGGAACTACGGTGGACCTGCTTGAGACCTTTTGCCAGAGTCATATTAGTGTAAAATCCTGTAGTATTACTCCACCGCCTCAGTCCACGTGCTTCTTTACCTTCAGATGCAGCTTCTGGATTTTTTAGCTTGCCCAGAAATGTGTGCGTACGGCTGTCCATGAGGGGGCGCTGAAAGCGTGATTTGTATTCACAGTAGTGGAGTAAAAATGAGTTACACTTCACAGCTGTAGGGGGAGCCCATGAGCAAAAATACCAAGTCTTACATAATGCTGCTTTAAAAACATTTTTTTAAATAAAAAGCAAACTTACATCAAGTGAAGCTTCTTTGGAGCTTTATGATGGTTCTTCTTTAGCATTGCCTAAAGCTCATCCTGGCCAGGCAGGCTTTAATGATTCATTTGATTATTGTTTTGAAACTCTTTGGGAACTTTCAGAACATTTGGTCCACTTGTTTCCACCAAGACTGTTATTAAGAGCTGATTTGTGGTTGATCTACATTTATGTTTAGGATTTAGCATTTTAGCATTTAGCATTTAGCACACCAGGCTGTGATCAATCACAAACTAACCTATATCTTAACCTACACCATAATCTACACCTAACCCTAATCTTAAACCAACCTTAAACTACACTTTAACCCAACACCTTAATCTGCACCTAAATGTAATTTTAATCTATAACTAAACCTAACCTAAGCCTATCCTTAACCTACACTTTAACCTACACCTTAATCTACACCTAAACTTAACCTTAACCTAGCCATAACCAGCACCTTCATCTACAGCTAAACCTAATCTTAACCTACACCTTAATCTACACCATAATCTACACCTAAAACTAACCTTAACCTAACCTTTATCTGCACCTAAACGTAATCTTAATCTATAACTAAACCTAACCTTAGCCTAGTCTTAAACTACACCTTAATCTACACATAAACCTACTATTAACCTACACCTTAACCTATACCTTCATCTACGCCTAAACCTATTTTTAACCTACACTTTAATCTGCACCTAAAACTAACCTTAACCTAACCTTAATCTACACATAAAACTACTATTAACCTACACCTTAACCTATACCTTAATCTACACCCAAACCTAACCTTAATCTACACCTTAATCTACACATAAACACCATGTTAACCTACACCTTAACCTATACCTTAATGTACACCTTAATCTACAACTAAACCTAACTTTAATCTACACCCAAATCTAACCATAATCTAACCTTAATCTACAACTAAACCTAACCTTAACCTAGCCATAACCTACACCTACATCTATGCCTGAACCTAATCTTAACCTACACCTTAGTCTACACCTAAAACTAACCATAATCTAACCTTAATCTACACATACACCTACTATTGACCTACACCTTAACCTATACCTTAATCTACACCCAAACCTAACCTTAATCTACACCTTAATCTACACACAAACCTCATGTTAACCTACACCTTAACCTACACCTAAACCTTATATAAACCTACACCTTAATCTACACATAATCCTCATGTTAACCACAAGAGCTCTTCTATTATCTTTAAAAGGAGAAATTCCTGCGTCTGTTCTAACGGGGTCTGGAGTTTCTACCAGTAAAACCTCTCTTACTGCTGAGAGACAGTAAGTTACCTTAGTGCTTAGTTACCTGCACTACTGTATAAACTGTAGACTAGCTGCTTTCCCAACACTGTTGCACATTGTGTGTATATATATATATATATATATATATATATATCAGTGTTGTAATAGCTCCAGGGTTAATGCCCATTCTAGAACATCATAAACACAAACTCAGACTCATCTGTGCCACAAAGCGTCCGGCCTGTCCTTCCTGCACGTCTGCGTTTATTTCTGCGTTCCGAATCTTTTATGTCGGCCTGCCTGCATCATTAATTATTGAAACGACATAATGGAAACAACCAAACATGTTCCTCTTAACACTGTTCCTCGATTTGCTGCGGTGGAAAGCATTTTGCTTGGGGAAACAGTCTGTGGGGGAAAGGCGGTATTCCGCTCTCTCGTGTCTAGCCATTAAAGCAAAACTGAATATTGAGGGTTTTTTTTTTTTTTGTTCCCCTCCCAAATGAGAAAACGGCAGACAGCAATAGTAATAAGGATTACCAGCTGATAATACTCTTTCTCCAGGTACATATTCACTAAGCCTTGTTCATTATCATTTACACGTTCCATGGCATAGAGTAACGGCTATTACGAGCCACTCTGTTCATACGCCAATAATTGAAGCTTGGAGAAGATTATGAATTTTGGGGTGGCGAAGGCTTTCTTGCCGCTTCAGAGTGGGATGTGAAATGTTGGCCTTGCCTTTTTAAAACATGCTCCCTGGTTCAGATGTATGGTATGTTGTGTGTTTGCTATTATTTAAAGATCTTCACATTTGGCCCACTGCTCTTAATGGAGCGATAATTACCTAGATGTGCGGAGCATAATTACGTATTGACCAGAATCACGTTTGCCTTGCTAACATGTCAGGGTTGTATCGCTACTTCGCTTTAAAAGCACTTGCTTTGAGTCGGTTCTGCCGTAAACAGCGAAGCAGGTGGATGACGAGGAGTCGCATGAGCTGTTTACTGGAGGCCTGTATTTGGCGATTGGCTTGAGATGGCTGCTCTGCAGTGCTAGTGACCAGTGTCATGCAAGCTTCCCTGACTCACCCATCATCTAGCCAGGCTGCTCTTCCCACATGATTTACTATACTGTACAAAAAGTGCAAAGTCAGGCCAACTGAAAGTGATACAGTAACTGATTACATTGCATTTGGGAGTTGAGCCTCAAAAACATTAGTAAATACAGCTGAAATTGCTTCGATATTGTGCAAGATGTGTAGTCTGTGGCTCCTCCCCCTCAAATGGTTTATTATTTAATTCCATCTGCAGCTTAGAAACCGCTCTATTAAATGGCATCATCAGATTGAAGGGCTTTTGACAATGGAGCTCCATTGAGATCCAAATTTATGGCCTCCTCACACTTGATAAGCAGCAGTTAGACCGTAGGGCCACCCTACAGCATTGAAATTATGCCATATAAAAACACAGCTCTGAGTAAAGTGACCTTTCCGTACTTTCCCAGACACAGAAATGTACATGGCTTCACAGCTCTAGGGTGGCACCGCTATCTAACTGCCTGCTTGTTAAAAAGAGACTCAGGAAATCATAAGTTTGGACCCCCTCAACACTACAGCCCTCCATGGTCAGTGTGAGGGTCTTTCCCCTATGTGATGGAGCAATTCTAACCTGTAGATGGGACAGATCTGAGAAGGGGAACACAGACTAAACATCTGATAAACTCAATATTTGATATATTTCCAGGTGCAGCTCATTTACTAATGTTTTAGGTGAGGCTTAATGTAAAATGTGTAAAGAGGTAAAAAAAAAAACAACCATGACTAAACTAAGTGAGAGAAAGAGATGGAGGCTGAAGGAGCGAACAGGGCCAAGCGCAGCAGCTCAGCTGCTCACTTATTCAGCAAAAAGCTAAAGACAACAGACCCAGCACTGCGGAGGATAGCCGTGCTCCATCACGTGGCAGGGCCGGAGCAGCGGATAGGGAAAT
The DNA here is from genome assembly GCF_030463535.1 of Salminus brasiliensis. Classification (NCBI taxonomy): domain Eukaryota; kingdom Metazoa; phylum Chordata; class Actinopteri; order Characiformes; family Bryconidae; genus Salminus; species Salminus brasiliensis. The sequence goes on along the minus strand of NC_132889.1, from coordinate 5,170,483 downwards.
AAGCGCGGCTATAGGGGACGACGAAAGGCGTGGCATGCAAAGTCTGGTGCAGATGACAATTCTCCGAACACGGGTCGGCACCCAGTATGACTATTTTAGCACCGGGAGGCACAGAGGACAGGCCGGAAAAGGCGGAGAGGAAGAGAAACGTGTCTGTAGTCGGAGGAGTGGGGGTGGGGTTAAAAAAAAATACAGCATCCTTGCCTGAAGGCATGGAGAAGGGAGGAGAAGCACGAGTAAAATAGAGCAAAGCGCTCTGCTGCCCTCTCCATAATGCATGCCTTCCTCCTCCAAAGAAGCCCTTTCTCTTTTTTTAATTACACACCCTTGTGCAACATGGAATGCCATCGATTTTCATGACTTTGTTCTATTATAGTAACAAGCGTCTGAAGCCTTCCTTCCCGAGTCCCGTCGGTTTGCGATGTCGGCTCGCGAGTAGCTCTGGGGGTGGGGGGTGGGGGTGGGCTTAGGGGGAGAGGATAAAAAAAAAAAAAACAGATAAGTAAGATTAAAGAAGGAGAACATGAATAATGCAAAGTCTCCTCCCCACCATACTGTAATGTTTGCTGTTGTTGGTTAGACCTTGGATCTGCACTTGAATCGAATATCAGGGGTTTTTTTTTTTTTCCCTAATATAACATGTTTTTATCACTATTAATGGATCTTCAAGGAGTTGTTGTGGAGCAGGTTTGGGCAATTTTGCATGATTTGACTCTAAACAGCTCTGGACTCTGAATGCTAACCGCTGCGTGCAGCTGCAATGAATTATTTACTGCCTCGTGTGCCACCCTGCTTCAGGTGAATGGTGGGTTTTTAGAAGCTGTGAATAGACAGAAAGGGTTGTGTGTGTTTTTTCTTCTTCTTCTTCTTCTTCTTCACAGGCACCTCCATGCCTCGTCCTTCTCTGGTCAAACTGGCATTTAACGAATAACACAGTCTTTGCGCATTTAATTAATGATGCTTCTGTACTATATTCTATAAGTCATTTATATGTTTTATCATTAGAGGTTCCTCTAATTAGCATTAGCATCTCTGCACTGGGTGGTTCAGCTTGCCAGAGAAAGAAATCCACCAGGTATGCTGGATCCACATATTCAGTGCTCTGAAAGTAGTCTGTAGTTATTTGTGTAGCTACACCGATAGAATAGGGGTTCTGTATAGTGCTGGAAAGGGTTCTTTGGCTCCTAACTGTAGTAGGAGTCTTATTATTGTTTCTTGAAATGTACACATGCTGGCGTTTTCTTTGGTTTTTAAAAATCAATGTAATTTAAAAGGACTTTTTAAGCATATGAATGTTGTGTGTGTTTGTGTTCGTGGTTCTATGTAGAACTATTGCCTTTACTGAAGAACCCTTGATGAACCCTCCTTTTAGGGGTGTGTGTTTTACAGTTATTATGGTTGGATGGGTGGGTGGAACGATGGGTTTCTCATGCTTAAATGGTTGTTGAAATAAAAAAAGGCTTTTATATAGCACCACAAATGGTTCACTATTGTTTACTATATGTCAGAGAACCCCTTTTAGTACACTTTAAGCAAAAAGGTTCTACTTAGTGCTGAAAATGACTTTTTAACTCTTAACCTATTTTAATGCTACATAGAACTGTTTTTTTTATCTGCAAGAGATTTTCTAATGTATCTAAAGAACAACCCCTATACAGGTGTTCTTCTAGTTGTCATGATTTTCAAAAAAAAGACATTGACCTTATTGCCTTTATTAAAGAGAGACTTGATAAGACCCTTTTTAAGGGTGTAAATTTAACCATTACTATGGTTAGATTACCACATTTTGCCCATTTTATGTGCTTTCTTAAAATTAGATTTTATTTTTTAATGGTTCTCCAGTAAAGGAAATGGTTCAGAATACTCAAAAAACAAAACTCTAAAAACCATTCGAATGCTTAAATGGTTTTTATATACAAGGAAATCTTGTAGATTGCAAAAAAAGCACTAGCAATGGTCTTTATTATTATAGGTCAAACCTTTTTCAGTACACTCTAAGCAAAAAGGGTTCAATATAGTACTGAAAAATGTTATTGGTCCCTAAAATTGTGGACATCTTTTTGGTGCTATAATGATAAATCTACAAAAGGGTTTTTTTGCATTTTAGTTGCTATGGTCCTATATATAGTACTATTAACAGATAGACAGACATACAAATAGATAGATAGATAGACAGACAGACAGACAAACAGGCAGACAGACAAACTGGCATATAGATAAATAGACATATAGATAGATAGACAGGCAGACAGACAGGTAGATAGATAGATAGATAGATAGATAGATAGATAGGTAGATAGACAGACATATAGATAGATAGATAGATAGATAGATAGACAGGCAGACAGACAGGCAGATAGATAGATAGATAGATAGATAGACAGGCAGACAGACAGACAAACCGGCATATAGATAAATAGACATATAGATAGATAGACAGGCAGACAGACAGGTAGATAGATAGATAGATAGATAGATAGATAGATAGATAGATAGACAGGCAGGCAGACAGGCAGACAGACAGGTAGATAGATAGATATATAGATAGATAGACAGACATATAGATAGATAGACAGGCAGACAGACAGGCAGACAGACAGGTAGATAGATAGATAGATAGATAGATAGATAGATAGATAGATAGATAGATAGATAGATAGATAGACAGGCAGACAGACAGGCAGACAGACAGGTAGATAGATAGATAGATAGATAGATAGACAGGAAGACAGACAGCCAGACAGACAGGTAGATAGATAGATAGATATATAGATAGATAGATAGATAAAGAATAGATAGATAGATAGATAGATAGATAGACAGGCAGACAGACAGCTCTTTACAGCTCTGTACCATATTGTGTTGCTTGAGTATGAAAAAGAACCATTTAGCGGTTATTCCACATGACTCTATATACAAATGTGTTCAGAGTTGTGGGGCCCCGCGAAATGATATTGTGATGGCCCCACAACTCTAACAATCACACTAATCTTGATATGAAAGTATGACACTATATCTGATGCAGTTTAGAGAGTGGATTCAGGACACGTGTTTTATATGTGTGCCAGGTATTCTGGGACAATGTGTTAGGTCATACAGGACATGTATGTCATGGGCTCTGAATGACAAAGCCAATTTTAATTCAAGGTGTCTTTTTAGAAATGACTTCAGTACCTCAATAATCCTGTTTTGCTCACTGTTTTCATTTGCCCATTTACACTATTTAACATCAGCTGAATACAAATGAGGGGTTTCTTAACAAGTCCCCCATTGCCTGAAAGCCGACAGACTGATACACTATAACAGCGGGACCCTTTGTGGTGCTGTATAGAACCAATTTGTAAAGCTTCTTTAATGGTTTATAATCAAATACAACTTGAACACTGAACCCAGGTGTACACCAGTCAGAGGTAACAACTAAACCTCCTGCCTAACGAACATTGTGTAGATCCCCTAGTGCTGCCAAATTAGCTCCGACCCGTCTAGGTATGGACTCCAAGAGACCTCTGAAGGTGTCCTGTGCTATCTGGCACCAAGTATGTAAACAGCAGACCCTTTAAGTTCAGTAATTTGTGAGGCGGGGACACCATGAGCATCAGTAAGCCTCAGTAAGCCTTGGACGCCCACAACCCTGACACCAGTTCATTAGTTGTCCTTTCTTAGAGCACTTTTGATATGTACTGACTACTGCATACCTGGAAGACCACACAAGACCTGCCCAGGATTTGAAGATGCTCGGACTCAGTCGTCTAGCCATCACAAACTGGATGCTTACGCTTGCCCATTTTTCCTGCCTTCAACACATGAACTTCCAGAACTGACTGTTCACTTGCTGCCTAACATGTAGATCCCACCCTTGACAGGTGCCACTGCAACCAGATAATCAATATATATAGATAATCTCAATAGATAATCACATATATAATATAACATTGATTAGGGAGTGTATACATGTATCCATGTATCATGAATTATTAACATTATATAGTAATATAGTCACAGTCATACACAGTATACGATAGCAGCAAAATAATTCTGTCTGATCAAGTAAAACAAGATAAAAATATGAGATTTAATGTATGATATATTGTTATATATATATATATAATTAAAATATGTTCTAGATAAAAAGTAAAATAAATAGGAACAAAAAAATATATATACATAAATAAAAATACATACAGAAACATACAGAACTAGGCTGTGTGTGGGACCTTGCGACGGACTGACATCCACTCCAGGGGGTAATCCAGCCCTGTGTCCAAGGATTCCAGTTAGGCTCTGGGCCCATTGTCGCTCTGACCTGAAAGTGGAAAGTGGAAAAGAAGGTAGACGGGCGGATGAAATAAATAAAAATTAGAAAAGGTTCGAGTTTAAAGTGTACAATTTTAATGTCCAGTTTAATTTCTAATACAAGAAGATAATATTTAGTAGAGTTTATAGCGTTAGAAATAAATGAACAGTATATGATAAATGTAGTGGCTATAACAGCAGAATAAGCTGAGTATCACTGCAAATCACTGGAAAGCTTTTCCTTTGGGCTAAAATGTGAGCTACAGTCCATACCTCCCCCTGCAAACATTTATTATTGTTTCATTTTTAAAAATTCAAATAATTTATTCAGTTTTCCACTAAATGAACTTTTTTTTAATAAGCCATTTTTACTTTTTTAATTTTTTTTTGCTGGAACAGCAGAATAAGCTGAGTATCACTGCAAATCACTGGAAAGGCTTTTCCTTTGGGCTGAAATGTGAGCTACAGTCCATACCTCCCCTTGCAAACATTTATTATTGTGTCATCTTTAAATATTCATACAATTTATTGTTTTTCCACTAAATAGACTTTTTTTTTAATAAGCAATTTTTGCTTATTTTTCATTTACTTTTTTTAGCAGCATCTTTGCACCACTCCCTCCATCATAATACTAAAATCAGCTCAATAATATTTATGTTCCTGAGTGTTTGATTGATTAGCTGCCTGTAAACAGTAGCTGGCTAGCCACGTGCTATAGCAGCGTCCCTGTCACGCGCTCACATATTACATCATTAGGCGACTCGTTTTTGCGCAAGACGAACAAAAAAAAACAACAACAAACAACAATAATAAATAAATAAATAAATAAATAAACAGATAAATAAATAAATAAATAAATAAATAAATAAATAAATAAATAAATAAACAAACAACCCTCCCACGGCTCGCGTTGCCCCGCCCCCACACCAGAGAGCGTCTTTCTGATAGGCTCCTTCCCACCCGAAGCCCCGCCTCCTCCCGCCTCGAGCGTTCCATTCCACGCGGAGCTTCACACGCGCGCGAAAGTGGCGCTGATGAGGGAGAGCCGTTAACGGAGCGGCGAGAAGACCCGGGTTCACTCTCTGCTCTCAGCGGCCAAAGTTAGCTCTGACCGCCCGGAGACGCTCGCTGTCGACCGCAGTCCGCCAAGCTGCGAGTGGGGCTCCTTTTACTGAACACAAAGACTGAACCTCGACCGCGTTTGGACCGGTACCGGCCAACGAGAGAAGGCTGCGGCTCCGGACGAGGAAAACAAAAGCAGCCGCCTACGAACCGTTGAAGACCCGCGCGGACCGCGAGCCGAGACACGCGCTCTTGTCCGCCTCCTCCGTCACTCCGCTCCCGCCAGCGCCATGCAGCATCCCCTCGCGGGCGGCCCGTGCGTCGCTCTGCCCCGGGTGGACGTGTGTCCGCAGCTCTCCTGTGCCTTGACGTTCATGTACCTGCAGCAGGTGAGTGGCTTCCAGCGTGCAGATATAGATGGACGGAGGGTGGGCGAGAGAGGCAGGAAATGAACTAAGAAGAGTAGGAGAGAGAGAGAGAGAGAGAGTGCACTGGTGGAGAGACAGTATGCTAGCACTGCGGTTGTGCTGTTTGCTTAATTGCGCTCGTTCAGCGGGTCAGAGCTGGGCGATATATCGTCCACACCGGTACACCGCGGTACTGACCCGATGTGATACCGCAGGTCAGTTCTGCAGGTTTTTACAGCTATTCTTACTGATAAATTTGATGGACAACAGCCATTATATTGGGATTAGTGTCCGTAAAATAGATTCCTTATTTTTTATCACTTTTATTTTAGACTTTTTTTTAATTAATTACATTTTTAATTACATTTTTAATTACATTTTTTCATATTCAGTCTCAAACCATTCCCTGCAATTCAGGGTTCTTTCAAAACTAAAAAAAAAATGCTTAAAAAGTACGTACACGGTAATTAGCCGCTCTGTAAATGTGCTTTCTGTCTGGTTGGTGTTTATAATATTGTGTGAGATTCGTCTAGAAATATTAAAATACTAATAAAAATAATATAATATAAGTTTTACTTGCTGTTGTTGTTTTCAGCATCCAGGCTCATGCATTTACTGCAGTTTTAGGATTCCTAGACTGGTCTGAAAGCACAGTATAAAACATGGTCAGAAATGATATAATCAATCATTTACGTTGTGTCCGAATTTCTTAACCAATGGACTAATAGTAAAATAATAAAAATAATATTCACCTCTATTTTATACAGTTTTGTTAATGAAGGATTTTTGTTTTCAGTTTCAAACCGTTTACTGTCATTCAGGGTTCTTGGTAAATGCTTATAAACTACATACACAGTAATTATTATAAAGTAATTATGCTTTAAAGTGTAAACATGGTCAAAAATGACGTAAGCAGGAATTCGCCTTTCTGTAACTGTGCTTTCTGCCTAAATCTGAACAGTATCGAGTTTGTAAGACATTATAGAGTGAAGGAATATCGACACTGTCAAGAGTTTAGCGATGTGTTTAATAGGTTTTGATGGTTACATCCTGGATAGTGTTTAGAAAGTGTTAAATGTTAAACACTTATATCGTCGCTGTCCAATGAGAGGCATGTATTTCCAAAATGGTAACTTTACAAGAAAAAGGCAGTTGAAATAAATACATTTTTAGTTTATATAAGCAATTTAGGGCATTTAGAGCATTTCTATTGGTCTATTCATCCATGGAGAAAACTAAAAACAAAAAAGATGGAGATACATGTTTTTCATTGGACAGCAGTGATATAATATATATAATATATATTTAAGTTGTGATAGTGTTTAGAAAATATTGACTTATTAAGGGACCAAAGTTGCTGAACACTTATATCATCGCTGTCCAATGAGAGGCACGTATTTCCAAAATGGTAACTTTACAAGAAAAAGTCAATTTAAATAAATAAATTTGAGTTTATATAAGTAATTTAAGTAAATTAAAGCATTTCTATTGGTCCATTCATCCAGAATCAATTACACAATGAACAGAGCAGCTGTGGGGCGTATTTCATTAAGAAAACTAAAAACAACAAAAAAAATGGAGATACATGTTTTTAATTGGACAGTGATATAATATATATGGTATATGCAGCCTTGTGGTTTTTGACATAATGGGAATCTGGTTGTTCTTTACATTGTGTCAGAATTTCCTGAAGAATGGACCAATAGAAATGCTCCAAAATTATATCTATAAAATATCTGTTTACATCGACTTCCACTGAATGTTAACGAGATTTTCCCTCCACCTGTAAAGTTGCCATTTCAGACAAATGCAGCAATGTATCTACTGTGTGTATGTAAGCTTATCTGTGTGCAGAAATCCTTGGTACACACTCTTGTGTCTCAGCTTGATAACGTCCTATGAGAGAGAGAGTGTGTGTGTGTGTGTGTATGTTGTGTGCAGGGCTGCTGCAGGCCTCAGCATTGTAAAGTGAAGCTCAGACTTTTGCAGGTAGAAAATCCTTTTTTATTATTATTTTATTTGTGTATTTTTTTTCGGGTTTGGTCTGTTTTCATTTTGACCTAGCTGGAGAGGATTTAACTGATCAGAAGTGAAAGTGCTGTATTGATCGGTCACCAGATCAAGTGTGGCCATGTGTGAGTGTAATGGAGATAAGCCATCTCATTTCGCTTTGGTGAGAACTGGTGGGCGACCATTAACCTTTGGCGGCGTCTCTGACCTCTTGTCTTTCTCAATTTAATTGCAAATATTATATATATATATATATATATATATATATATATATATATATATATATATATATATATATATATGTATTATGTGTGGGATATATTTCTGGACTTGCTCCAAAGTGACAATAGACAAATAGATTATATATAGATGGATTTTTTTGACATGTATGTTCAATGCTAATTGAATTGTCTTAGAAACATTCACCCTGCATAGTGTGTGCATTTTCTTCCCCCCTTTTCATCTTTTCAAATGAAATTTAGATTTAATGAAATAAAATTGATAATTACATAATCACATTTTAGGATGTTTTACATGCATAAACAGCTGGCGATGTGTGCGCTCCAGTATTATAACATATGTTCATGTGTCTGTGTTTATTTTTTACACCGAAGTGTGTGTGTGTGTGTGCACAAGCGAGAGCGAATGAGGCAGTATGTGTATGTGTGTGTGTATATGCGCATTCGTGTGTTTTCATGTGTACTGAGTGAGCTGAGGAATCTGGGTCTTTGAGGCTATTTATAGTCGAGATGTAAGACTTTCTGAATATATGTGACTACAGCTGTGGGTTTCATTCAGGCCGATGTGCAAAGCTGTGTTTTTATTTCTCCTGTTTTTGCCCCCTCACATTCGAGTCCTTGCGTGTGGCCTTTCGGAGCGGTTTGCGCATTTGCATTTACAGTAGAGGGAATACCTGCGAGAAAACACGTGTCAGCGGCCACATCCATGCAAGAGCTGGCATTTTCTAGACTGCAACTTTTAGCATTATTGCGATATTTGATTTTTCCTTTAATCTCTAGGTTTTCTAGGCTTGCTTGAGTGCAAATATGATAAAAGCCTAAAGTCAGTGTGAGTGTTTGCTCACATTGGACTAGATAATAGTAAATCCAGATGGATCGGAGGGAAACTATGCAAGATTTCATTACGTTAGGCTTTATCACACTACATTTAGCTGTTGAAGATGAGTTTTTTATAATTAGCCGCAGAGTGCAAAGGACTGTCTGCACATATGGGCAGATAACCTTGTCTTTCGTGTCGATCATGGCAGGCAGTAAATATTGGCGTGAGTGGGTCTTTCACTGAAACGCTCAGCGGAGCACAATTCGTCCCCAGCCGTTTCTGATGGCAGCGAAGGGAGCCGAACGTTCATTCCAAGCAGAGCACAAAAGAGATGCATAAAAACCTCTCTCTGAGGAAACATAAAGCTGTCTGTATCCACAGGAACGCATTTGAATATTGTTTCACTGGAAAAAAAACAAAAAACGACGCTCTGAAACTCTGGCTGGTGAGTGTCAGCAGGTCAAACTACTGGTGAGTACTCAGAGTTTTAAATGAACGCCCCCTCAGCCAAATTAAAAAGAATAATTCTCATGTCTCAGTTCAAATGAACCCCCTAAAAGCCTCCTAAAATTAGCTACTGCATAAAAAAGAAGCCTCAATTGTCTGTTCTGGGATCAGTCTGCCACCTCTTGGTGAATAACAGTTCGGGATTTGAGTAAGAGGAGCTGGTTTAACATCATGGTGAAAGGTACACCGTGTTAAACTGGAAGCTGATTTTAGGCCTCGTTCGATCGTTCAGAAATTATAATTAGGTGCAGAATATGTATAAAATCCTGAGGATATATCCAGCGTTTAGGAGAGCAGTTATTTTGTACTTCTTGGAAGCCGACTCACTCAGTTTTCTTGGCTGAAAGACAAAGATGATCTGCTCTGGTACATTTCCAGTTATCTGCATGTATTTATTGCACAACAAACAACTGAATCATGAGCTTATTTGCCAAAATGTCTGCAGCGGCCTTTTAATGTCAGGACGAAACTGATTGAATAATGCAAAGGGATTTTCTCTGACTACTAATGGAAGGCTGCTTAAAAAGCAGTGTGGTGTGGAATTGTACAGGTAATGTTAAGCTTTAAAACATGCAGTGACTTCCTGGACGTCGCTGCCATTTCCCCCTGCGGATAGCTGGAGTGATATGCTATTCCTGTGGTACTGTAACATGTTTGCCTTTGTCAGCACTTTACAGCGTCTTACCGGAAGAGGCTGTCTGAGTTGTGGCTGAGACTGAACTGAATACGGGTCAGCTTTGTTGTCATTAGCAAGGATAAACAAGCATAGCAATCTACCAGGTAAATAAAATTGATTTGGGATTTTGAGTCACAGAGACAAGGAAATCGGAATTACTATACGTCAGGCCAACAGATTTCACCCTATAGATTCTCTAAATATGCTGGTTTCTGTTACCTGGTGTGGCTGGCTGATTAAGCTTTTGCACATGGATGAACGCTACAGGGCTTCTCAGTCTTGCACATCAGGGGCTTTGAACACATGCAATTCCTGGCATCATCTGTTTGCATATTGAGCGTGTCTCTGCACCCCTTTACTCACCACCAGTGTGTAATCGTTCCCCACAGACTACATTCTCTTAGGTATGCAGTTGTATTTTACGCACTGATTGACTACCTGGCCTCAGTGTTGAAGGGTGTATGAGCAAGTACTGCAGTGCTCACTTTTGCGTCATCACTGATTTTACTGTCAGTTGTTTTGGCAGTAAGTTGTAAGTCACTCTGGATAGGCGCAACAGCTAAATGCCATGCATGTACATGTAGGATCAACCATCCCGGAGCCCCAGTATTATAGATATTACAATATTACAATCTAACAATAATAATAAACAGTTTTCATTTTAGTCAGAGTATCTCAAGCCACTTGGTCCAAGAATACAAGTAAAATATAGGTCATCTAAATATAATAACTACAGAAACTACCTCAGTACACTAGGCAGCGCTAGCCTAAACAAATACGATTTCAGCCTGGAGTTTCAATGAAGATCTGCTAAGCCCTCTTCCCTAGTATTCCCTGTTCAGAGTTCAGCAGCAATATCAGAGTAGGATGTCCACCAGCAGAGCTGCAGCTGATCCTAGTAGATCCCAGTAAGTCATACAGTGTGTCATGGCAGTGTGTAGCCAGACTGTCGCTTTCAGCGTATAGCGCACTGGCAGTTCAGTAAGCTGGTTGGCTACAGCAACTGAGCACAGTCGGCCTGAGAGACCTCACCTGACCCGTGCGAGCTGGAGCCGGCGTTCACCCGCTCCCTTTCACCTTTTCCTCTTCCTCTTCCGCCCTGCAGCCTCAGGACCTCCTCCTGACCTGGGGTGGGCGGTGTTGGAGGCATGGCAGGTCGGCGTCCACAGCAAACTCAATCTGTCCTCCATGGCCTTCTGTCGTATGACTCTCTGCTCGTTCCTTTCCTTTTCCTTCTCAGAATTTCGTGCGATCATTAGTATCTCACCGCGGCCGTGCTCATATCATCTTCTGTGCATTGATTTTAAGATTCAGCTGCGTACATTTTGAAAGATAAAAGAGGCCTTTCCAAAAGAATACACCTACCCAATATTTTAAATCTGTCAAATCTGATTGAATTAGGGCTTCACAATGTAGAGTTTCCTTTATCCGAGTATCCTGAGCCTTTGTCATCAGCAGCCAGAGTCCTAGAAGGCACAATTGGGTGCGCTCTCTCTGGGTAGGTTGATGCTGCTCTCTCCCCTCATTACTCTTGAAGCGATATTGTCTGGTACAGGCTGGTGTGCTGCAGCTGGGGACTTGATGCCTTTTTCCAAGAGTGCCGGGTGTCCAGCAATGTTCGAAAAGAGGTGGGGGGAGTCTTTTTAACGTCCTATATTGGGGGCATTGCTAGTGCTTGGGGGAGCTAAGGACGAGTGGGTAAAATAGCAGTACCAAGTTGGGAGAAAAAAAGGAAAAAATTGACAAACTAATTATTTAATAAAACCCCCAAAACATTATGCCACAACTTTCCCACTGTTCTCATTTTCTATGACATATCTATCAGAGGCAGGTTACATCTGCCCAGGATCATTTATTTTACTCCAGTCTTGGATACACAGAATGCATAATTAATATTCAGCATTGAATCATAGAATTCTGGGCATTTTTTTTCCAATATCGTGCAGCCCTACTCCAAACCATGCCAATATAAATGTCTTAAAATATGCTATAAACAACATATAAGTAGCAGCCATCCTCAAGGCCAAATATTATTGAAGAAGAACAACAATAATAATAATAATTCTTTGTATAACAGACCGTTTTCATTTTAGTTTTAGGAAGTGCATTATTAATATCATGACAAGCTGGATCATGGATCATCATTCTGGTGAAATCTGGTATAAATTCCTGTCCTATTTTTTAATATTGCAACATATCACAGAAAGAAAAACATGCATTGCAATGTCAGTTTTGTCCAGTCCTAAATTGAATCGTGGTAAAAATTATAGCTTGGCCAACTGACTCGTTTCCAAAACACCTGCAACACTACGCTAGTGGTTTTAGAGATTTGTATCCGTGGCGTGTTCCTCTCCTTCTGTCCCATCTCTTTCCTCCTCTCCCTCCCCCAACCTCCCACTCTCTCTCTCTCTACCCCCTCCCTTCTCCTCGGCTGTTCCCGTCTGTGCTGACTCTGCGGAGCTGCTCTACCTCTCCGCTTCCCCTCCATTACATCTGCTCAGTGTTGCTCATTTATTGAAGCAGCGGCCTCACTACCCAGCCTCCCTCACGCTTCCCATACGGCACATTTGCAGCCCATCTCTTCCCCTTCATTAACAGAAACCTACTCAGATTCTTGATGATTCTGAAGGTGCACTTTGGCATAGTTTGAAGTTGATGTTGGTGCTGCATGTTTTACAGAATACATTTACAGTGTATATCAGTCACAAATGTCACCGGTCTCATCACACAAGATATCACATCACACCTCCACCCCATACAAACACACTCTGTACCCTGCAGTCACTTGCTTACTTACTGGAACTGTGACCTCTGCTCGGTCTGACTGCACCCACCAAAGACCTTATCATACTAAACTTACATCCACATCTTATTCATATGTGAAAATGTGAATAGTAATGTGATATTTCAGAGATTATATATTAGACCTGTATCATTTTAGCAGTGCAGTAATGTATATATATATATATATATATATATATATATATATATATATATATATTCAATTTTACACCTGTGTCACTGCGATGTGACAATGAACTTGATTACAGATACAGTATATGTGCCATTACAACGTGTGGCATTAACCGTCTGGAGTCTGAGGCCTCTCAGACACTTCCGAGGTAGTGTATTTTAAATGTCACCCACCTAAAAACATAGGGCCTTATTCATCCTTATTCGTTCTTAGTAACAAAAACCTTCTTAAAACCCACTTACACTCCCAGTTTTCACCAAGATTCCAACATTCACCACTGTTTTCTTGTGTTGGAATTGTTCAGTTAGGATCTGTCATTACAGAAGCATAGCTACACTGCCAACAGTTTGCCATTTGAAAACTGACGTAAATCTGATGTGAATCTTTTTGTTAGGATTTTTTTGTTAGGCTCATTGATCCTAAAGTCCAACATATGATTACATTCAACACGAACTCAACAGCAGTAATGTGAGAGCAGTAAGAATGTTGTTAATCTGCTTTTCTTTAGTGTAAGTTAGCCCTAAACATTTGCTTCATAAAAGCCTATTTTCAGAGGTGCTGATGCATTGTACAAAAACACAGCCTGAGGCTTTTTAAGATGTACATACTTTGCTGTTTGTTTTTTGCTTTTTTGTTGTTGTTTTAAGTACCATAGTAGTCGATTGACTTCGCTATGCATCTGAAAGAAAAGTGCGCTGAAGGAAAAGGTGTCTGTTACCTTCTTTAAAAACAGTTAATGAAGCAAATCAGCTGTAAAGGCATTAGTAATATTTTTAACTTCATCTTTATTTTTTTTGAAGTGAAAGTTGTTCCTGAAGCAACTAAAAATGTTTGTTTTACAGAAGAAATATAAATAAATGAATAAAATAATAATAAAATAAATTATGTATTAAAAAACAATATTTTATATATTTATAATAAATGAAATATATTTCTTGTAAAAATATTTTTTTCTGAAACATTGTGCACCATATATCCTGCTTTGTTTTTTTTAAAGACTTTTAAAAGACTTTCTTGGATGTTATTTAAGATTTAAAAGACGTTTTGTCTGTTGATTTGGTTAAAATCCTTATTTAACCGTTTCCCTTTGCAGTTTTTGGTTAATCAGTGATACATATTTAAAGCATTTGTAATTATTTTTTGAAGTTATGATGTTTCTTTTTTACCCACAGGGGGATGTTCCTCCCCAGCTAGGCTTGAAACGAGGAGCCACATGACTCAAATCAGCTTGCCTCAGTTGCATTTCAAAAGCAAGTTGTCAGTCAGAATGAGAAATTAGAGATGATTAAAAGTATTGAGTCCTTCAGTTCACCTCGACGGCGAGGGTGAAGCTTCTCAGGCTGCTGTGGGACACGTCCATATTAGCAAACATCAGGGCTTGATTCAAATGCATGTTCAAACACAGCTTGTGACTTTTAGCACTTACCCTTAAATATACCTCCCGCAGGGCTGTCATGATGAATCGATTAAATATGATTACTTGATTAAAAAACTTGATTAACAATACATTAAAGTGTAGCTTCTTGGTTAGTTAGCAGTGATTAATATTTGTAATTAAGTGTTTTAATGATTTTCTAGCATATATTTTTCCAGTGAAGTCTTTTGAAATTATGAAAGGCTATACATATTTTTGTTTATTGTTTGCTGACAGTTTTTATTGTTTGGACTAAACTTAGAAAATGTGTTGTTTACTCTTTTAATCTGCAAAATAATTAGTTGGATATTTGAAGTTTAATATTTAATCAGTTAGTGTTAATACATTTCAGGACAACAATATTTGCAATACAGTGTGAAGATATCAGACGATATCTAAATCCTAACTGCGCTTCCTAATCAGTGTGTAGTCATTCCCACCAGGCTACCTTCTTTTGGTTATACATTCATATAATGGTTGACTGCCCATCCTCAGCGTTGTAGGCTGTAAAAGCAAGTTGACAGTTTTTATATTGAGGGTGACTTATGTTGGCTGATTACTGAAGTCGCCTCTTGCCTCACCGCTAGGTTATACTGTCCGTTTTTGGCAGTTAATGTTTAAGAAATTAAGGAATTAATGAAATTAGAAATTAGACACTTTTATTTTTGTAAATTCCAGATTTACAATTGAGTTTTTTCAACAAAGCTTAGCTAAATTCATTTAAATGTGTTTATTTAGTGAAGTTTTACGAAGTTACGCCAACTTTCCAGGGCTACAATGCATGCAAAGCAGGGTGTTTAACATGTATCCTTAACATGACCTCCCGTAGAGCTAATACATATCATTGCTTTCTGACATAATGGGAATCTGGCAGTTCTTACATCGTGTCACAATTTCACGATGAATGGACTAATAGAAATGCTCCAAAATAACTTGAATTTTTTTTTTTTGACTTCCACTAAAAGCTTTTTATATTGACTTTCCACTAGAACCTTTTTTTTTCCTTTCCGAGATACAAGTGTTTGCGTCTCAACGTCAAAATGCTAAATTCTGCCATTAAAAAAATAATAAATTCTCAAATAATCATCAGAATGAAAGGCACAATCAATAGTGACGGTCCTAACCTTTTGCACACTGAGGGGATTTCTTGTCTGCTCTTACCCGGGATTCCTTTATTCTTGTGCCAGTAGTTTAGGTGGACTAATAGGAAGGGAGTTTGGAGGGCGGTATTGTTTTGTAGCATATTGTGCGCAGTATAGCACCGCCTCTACCCTTTGTACAGAACGCTCGTGGGCTATCGTATCCCTCTCTCAGGTTTCAGAACGGCACAACAGTCGATGAAATGAATGATGGTATATGTCATCAGGAGATGATGAGGCACCATAACCTTCAGTAAGCAGTGAGAGACAGGCCTATTACATGTGTCACGCTCCATGGCTTTAAAGGATTGCATCTTTTGTCTAGACTGTTTGCAAGCTCTTAATAGGGCCTGGTTTTTTGTTTGATTGCAAACAGGAGGCCTGTGGGTGTCCCTGCTTGCGCGTCTGTGTTGTGCCCGAACGATCAGCTCAGGGAGAGGGAGAGAGAGTGCAAGAGAGAGAGAGAGAGAGAGAGAGAGAGAAAGGTGATGTATGTATGGAAATGGGGGCGGAGACCATCTGCTAGGCCTCACTGGGCACATGTGTTCCAGTTTGTGTCTCTGCTGTAGTGTGTGTGTGTGTGCTCGTATGTGTGTGAGTGATTAGTCTCTCGCATTTGTGATAATGTCTGTTTGCTTTTGCAGCTGTTCTGCTATTTAGCACCCTTCTCTATTTCTCATCCATTTCTATCCGTAAAGAGGCCGTTTTTGAGTGGTTATTGATAGGGATGCTCCAGCACTGGGTGGTGCAGATAAAGTTCGTTATTAAAAATTTACCCTGTCATGGTATCACAGTAGCAGAAGACATTTAGGTAAGCATTAATGAAGTTAATAGACCGAGCGCTGCTGCTAGACTGTTCTACAAACCTGCATATGCCGCAGCTTGTTTCGGTTTGACTGTTTTGTACAGTAAAGCATTAGAATAGGAGATGCTAGACTAATGTTGCTAACAAACACTGGACTTTGATGCCCAAAAACGTGTCTCAGCCCGCTCAAAATGTGTGATGTGGTATGACAGAATGACTTAAGCCTTATTCCGATGTGATTGTTTTTACATGGGATAAGAAATCTGGGCATAAATGACTGAGTTGGGAGTGGCTACTCGATCAGCTTCCTGTGACCACTGATAATACTGTGAAGTATTACAGGTTAATAACCACACATCTTACAACCCATTTAACAATGACGTTTGACAGTTGTATTAATTATAGTTTTATTTATTATAAAAACTTGATTTATTATAAAAACTTGAAGATTTTGATTCTGTTTTTAGTTCAAAAATTAGAAGCTACATTTTCGTAACATGTACGTAGGCTATAGGCAATGCAACTTGATGACTTACCGAATATATATGTATATACATATATATATATATATATATATATATATATATATATATATATATATATATATATATATATTTCGGAGATATCGTGCAGTCCTAGTTAGTATTATGGTATACCAGTATAGACAATAGATGGAGTGCTACAACATGCCTTATATAATGCATAACAGATGATGCAACAATTGTATTAATTATAATTTTATTTATTATAAAAACTTGGAATAAAGATTTTGATTCTGATTTTAGTTAGAAAATTAGCAGCTACATAACACGCTCCTACGTACGTAGGCTATAGGCCATGCTACGTGATGACTTGCAAAAAAAAAAATTATAATAATAAATATATATATATATATATATATATATATATCAGAGATATTGTTCTGCCCTAGTTAGTATTATGGTATACCAGTATAGACGATTGATGGAGTGCTACAACATGCCTTATATAATACATAAGAGACAAGACATGATGGAGATCAATGATGCACTGACATGAGTTTCTGGCCTGATGCTGACACCAATACTCGATAATTAATACCAAATTTTCTCATATCTTTTTACTCAATAATGGCTTAGCCATGGGTTATGTGTGTATGGGTGTGTGTTTACTCTTTGGTCAGTTCAAAAGAACGGAAATGCCCACCGCTGTGTTAGTGTCTTAGTAATCTGTCAGTGTGCGTGAGTGTACAAAGTCAGGCTGCTTAATTATTGGTTGTAATTATCAGCTTTAATTCCAACATCACTATGATAATGATTGTACTGGGGAACAGTATAATCTATTGCCCACCTTTGTTTTAGCTGTGGTGAAAGTGTGTCATATGAAATATTGTGTGTCTGTCATATACACACATCTGATAAGATCTGTGTGTGTGTGTTTGAGGAGAGATTGTAGTGTTAACAGCGATGGTGTGTGGGTTTTTGTTCTTGTCTGGCATCAGTGCTCGTGCTTGGTGCTGTCCTGCTGTTGGCGGCTTCATGGCCATTTTTTTTCATGTAGACACGCAAGCAGTGCATGCATGGATGGAGACAAAGATGGAGAGCGAGAGAGGGGAGGGGAGGGGGGTACATGAATACAGTCCATAGAAGACAGTACAGAAAGCATCAAATGCTTGTGTGTTTAGGTCCTATATTTAGCTCCATGTGAGAGAGCGAATATTGGTATTATGAAGAACGGATCCTCTAAAAGATGAGCGAAACATTAATGTTGGGGTCTGGTTTAGTCTAGCCTTATTCATCTACAGTTTTATAGGAAATGCCCACCAAGCAGGGTGTGTATGTATGGTGCTCGGCAGTCAAATTAATGAAAACTACTAATTAAAAATCAATTAAATGAGTGTTTTTGAGGATATATACAGTATTTTAAAACATAATATCATGATATTTCAGTATGTATGATGATTGAGCCAGTGCCTGTAAAGCGTCCTTGTTCATGTGTATGGTCTAGCTGCACCCGAGTAATTATCCTGCTGCTGAGAGATTGGGTCTGAACGCTGTTTTATGAGCCTTGTGTTTAACACATCCAAATGAAGAAATGTCAACTCCCGTCGATTTGGTGAGTGCTGTCCAGCAGGGATTTCACTCAGCCGTGACAGCCTCTGCCCAACGCCTGCTCGTCTCCTCCGCCGGACAGTCAGCAGAGCCCGAAAAAGGCCAGTGTGGTGCGCTGGGAGGAGGTGCGCAGGAGGCTTGCCGTAGATTAGGTCCCCTGTAATTGCTCTGAGATGGAACTGCACGCCAGCTAGCAGGCAGCTCATTAGAAACAAACCCCAACATATCAAGTGAGTCACTGAGAGCCATACAAAAAAACACACACACAGACAAAAAGCACCCCCCCCCCCCCCCCCCCCCCCCCCCAAAAAAAAAAAAAAAAGCACGAACCCTGTCTTGTCGCCTGGCGCGCGTACATAGAGTCTGCACAGGGCTCAAAACAGTTGTTCAATTATTTGAATCTTCAGGAAAAAGAAATCTGGGTCGTGCTTTAATGGAGAGGTTGGGGGAGCACTGTCTCATTAATGCTCATCAATATTTAATCAGACGCATGAATGCGATGCAGATATCAGCAGACATCAATATTTTACCAAGTAAATCTGCTCACTTTTAACAATGAGCACTGTGAGCTGAGCGCATTCAGAAGCGTGACCAGGCGAACGTCCACAGCTACGTCTCCCATCTGGCTCACACTAGGGAACGTAGTTTAGTGTACCTGGATAATTTACTAGAACCTCTGAAAAAAGAAAGTGCGGCAGCAGGCAACTATACATAATGGAAAAGGAAGGAGCCATCAGAGGTCACCGAAGTTTACAGTTTTCGTAATGGGTTGAGTTCAGTGGACCGCTGATGCAATTAAAGAGGAAAAAGTTAGGAGTGAATTTATTTATTTATTTATTTTTGTGCACTTTGTGAAAGTTCTGATCTCTACTGATTTAATCTGATCTATGTTTTTGTTTCCTGCCTATAATTCAGTTTAATTCAATGCAGTTCAGCTCAGTTCAGTTCAGCGTTGTATATTGTGAATATACTAAAACACTGTTAGGCTAAGCCTCCTGTGCTGAATAGGTAAGGGCATGGTATAATAGTGCAAGGACAAGAGACATGTGGAGCATGTGCATAGATAATAAGTACAAAGACAATAAATACAAAAATATACGATGCTAATGCTAATGTGCGCATGAAGGCTGGCTGATTAAGGTGCCAACTAAGTTACCAGTGGAAGGGTACAGGTAGTTCAGGTGTGTATGCTGAGGTAGACCAGTCTGTGTTGTAAACAGCATCACATATGTAAAAAAAAAACACAGTTTCCATCACAGTGCAGTAATGAGTTTAGCATTTTGCTGTTTAAGTTAATTAATACAGAAGTAAAATCACTGTTTTTAGTTAATAGTTTTAAGTCATGTGACATTCTGTGCTGATTTATTTAGTTTGGTAGCCAACTGTGTAAAAAAGTGTATTTACAGCATGTTTAATATCTTACAGTGCTTCTTGACTGACCTCCCAGACCATTCAGCTCCCAGTTTCATTAAAACACTGCAGTAGAATGACTTCACAGATATATTGGATGTTAAAACATACACAATTCAATGATCCGTCATGTTGCGATATTAATATACACAATATTAAATATTAAATTAAATATTAAAATAAATGATTTTGGGCTGATAGAGGTCCTGGAGACTGAGGGCAGTGGGAATTTTCCCACCGTTGCACATCCTGCAATGTGAGCATTGTGCATGCCCACATTGAGATATATATAGAAATGATATAATGTCCAGCCCTACTTCATGTATGGTGTGTGTATAGCGATAGCTTTATTTGAAACCAACCACAGTTCAAGAGGTCAGTCCAAATAATGCCCGTTAATGGTGCCTAGAGGATGCCAAATGGATCTATGCTGGAACGCAGTGGTAAAAACAAAGGATCGGAACTACATGGGGCTTAAAATAGCCAATTCCAGATCCAGTAAAATATGCCTGGGTGGGCTCCCATCCATTAAATCAAATCAGGACATCCCTGGCGCATTCTGATTTGTTTGGATTGACCTTCATGAGAATTCAGAGCCTGTTAATGCAGAATGACTTTGGACTGCCTGTATTTGTGGTATATATGCATTGACTTTCACTTTTTTTGACTTTTAGTTAATATGTATGAGCTCATTAACATGTTGATTTTGACTGGCTGTTACGTCGGGGGCTGCGTGTTATAGAGTTTTACCTTATGAATTCGGCCCATACTTATATCTGTTATCAATTACTCAATTACAATGCAATTACTTTTATTTGATTGGGCAGGTCGAAGCACACAGTGCACATGAACTGAGGCACGGGGTAAGTACAGTTCCAGGATCTTCCTCATCCTCTCCTTCACTCGTGACTCGTGAGTGGTTGAGCCGGTTGGTGGTGGTGGTGGTGCTGGGTCCCTTCCCAGCCCGAGGCTGTGCTCGTAATTAGAGGGAGAGCACTTGCACCGCCGCAGTGGCTGCCTGTTCTGCAGCCCCCGTCAGAAAAAGGCCTCCAGCTGAGCTGAGAACTCCCCGCTCCCTGATTGGCTGAGCTTCTCTCGTCTGCTGACCTCGCGCGTCCACAGAATTATGCAGAGCAAGGCCAAAATACAGGAGTGAAGGAGGCTCTGTTAACCGTGCTGAACTCACCAGCAGGGTGGTGCTGGGGTGGAACGGTTAAAGTAGGTACATTTGAACTCCAGTAACAATGAGAGTGAACCAAATCCACCCTGCCGAGTAAAATTACGGCTGCGGCTGAATTCACCCCTACAAGTCTCCCACGAATATGAATGTATCTTAGGCGTATATTTAATTCTGTTGAATTGAATTCATTTAACGATGGTGGTCTTAATGTTTACAGTTCACTCCCTGTCTCGCTCCCTCTCGGAGTCTTTCCCTTCACATCCCCCCTTCTTTTTCTCCGGTTCTGGCTTCATGTCTATGCAGAGCGCGTTGACGTGTTTTGATCAGCACATAGGACTGAATAGCGCAGGCAGTCTGCTTCCTTTCCTCCGAACGTTTGAGGTGTTAACTCAGAGCTCAGGTTGAAGGATGGTTGAAGTTATTAGGCCACAGCTTGCTTCAGCTCTCGGTATGCGTGCACGCAATTTAGCGATGCTGTGAGGCGTCCGTCTCTGCCTGGATAAATTAATGTCTAATTCATAATTTGGTGAGTAGTTGGGGGGGGGGATGAAGGTGGGATTTGGACATGTTGTGGACAGGTTTGCTGTCCACTCTTGCTTGGATTGTGTTTCATATATGTATTTTAGTGCGAACCACTGAGGATGTGTGAGGATGTGTACGCTGTTTGGACAAAAGTATTGGGACACCTACATCAAGGGTGTTACAAAAGAGCTTATCCTGCTTTTGTTGGAGTAACTGTCTCTACTGTCCAGGGAAGAAGGCTTTCCACTAGATTGTGGGGGAGCATTGCTGTGAGGATTGGATTGCATTCAGCGACAACAGCGCTAGTGACGTCAGGATGTTGGATTATCACCACCACACCTTTTCCCGAACTCCACAGCTCATCCCAAAAGTATTGGATGGAGCATCATCCATCATTCCAGAGAACACAGTTCTACTGATCCACAGCTCAATGCTCGGGGGTATAAGGGAGCATAGTGCCAACAGCTCCAGGGAATCCGTTCTGAAAAGGGTGCAACTTAAAGTAGCTGAATGCAGTCATTAGAAGGGGTGTCCATAAACATTTGGACATGTAGTGTATTCTGTGTGACGTGAATGTTTGATGGGAGATGTAGTAAGTTAATATCAGCAATATGAGCAGCGAGGGTGTATCATGACTGTCTGGATTAAATAAAGCCCAGCTTTAGGGAAGAGAAGAGAGAGAGTCGAACCTGCAAAGAGGGGACAGGGCTCCACCCTGGTCACTCAGCTGTGTGTTTGCTTTCATATATCTCCTGTGCAAAACACTATCTTGTCCTTTTGCAGACATATACAGCACTGACATTAGCACTGGTTTATTCTCTTTTATCTGTGTTCTTGATGTTCATGCATATTCTGTTAATTAATCCATGCAAATCAGAGGAAGATATGGTGCTTTCTGAAACGTTCAGAAGTTATTTTCATGTTTATCTCCCAAAGTCTGACAGCATATGCTTACGCTGTTGAGCATAGTTCTATTCAGAGGTCTGACGTTTTTGTTATAATCCTATTTTGGCACCCTGGATTCCTTGAATACCTTGTTCAGGTGTGTTGGGAATTAAAACAGATGAACCAACAATACCTAAAGCCATTAATTCCCCTCTTTATAGCTCTACCTACAAGTGCCCTGTTTTTAAAGCTGTACTCTTATATAGTAAATCACAGTCTGATTGCAGTCACTGTCATGAGTACGCACTGATGCCGAGCTGCAGATGAATGTAATGATGAATATTAGTATAAAGGATTTTAGATATTGCATTGCCCCATACAGAGAGTAGCTAACCCCTTCAGGAGAGCAGGATGAGTGGAGTGTGCTTAATGCTGTTGATGAATCTACATGACGTTACGCTAATAATGAGCATTCAGACTGTTGACACACAATTAAAACGCCACGCAGAAAGGTGCTTTTGAAGGCAGGCAAACGAAACGCAAAGCTCAGCTGCAGTAAAGCACATGCATCGACGCACTGTTCATCTTCAGAAGAGATGCAGTAAAAAAATCAAATAAATAAAAGCTCCGGCATGTCGTCAATCAAACAGGCTTTGGCGGCAGACAGTTGTCCATGTGTCCATGGCAACTCATTTCCCTGTCTTGCATGGTTGTGTGGGCTTTAGGCAGCAGACAGGTTTGTCCCCTCCAAGCCCACCCAGAGAGGGTGCAGATCAATATCTACAGACAGCATTGCAACGATAGAATGGCCTTATCACAGGGCCCAGCAAAGGGCCCTCCACGGGCCCCTCTATTTTGAACTTTTGGGTCTTTGATATTCAGACATAGTATGCTGAATAATTGAAGCACTGGCGTCATTACAAGAGCTCAGAGCGTTTTTTTTTTTTCGCTCTCTCTCTCCTTTTCTTGAATACAGTCGAGGCGGCATAGCCAGCGTTTGGGGCACAGTGGTAGACTAATTCCACTTAAAGTGACAGAGTGCTAAGACCATCCTATTAAAAGGGAAAAAAGCACAATTGCGCTCCTTTTTTGTCGTTTTTCAGATCTTTTGGTGACCTAATTATTTTGTTTTGCATCTCTGTTGTACAATAGAGAACCTGCTCAAAGGAGAGGGGAAGAGAATGGAGTGGAGGAGGGAAAAAAAAAAGCCTTGCAGTGCTCTTGCTATTCAACCTCATTATGTCTACTGGCATTTTAACTTCTTTTGATGATTAAGTGAGAGGAGAGGCAATGGGGTGCGTGATGCCTACTCAATCCTGACACCATTTCACCGCACCGCGTCTCCCCTCTTTGTTCTTCTGCGAAATATGTTTTGGAGAAGTGGGGAGAAGCCTTTAATACCGGGTTCCCAAATGCACAAAATCCTTTATTTTATCTGGGTCAAACAGCCTCGAGAGCCCCATCAAAGGCCGAAAGGCTATGAAGGTGCTGCCGGAGACAAAGCCAGGGTTGGAAGGCTTTAAATAATTTTGCTTCCCTTGTAATTTTTTTTTCCACGCTGCCCGAAATAGAAACCTTGGTGTTCACTTTTCCGATATTTGGGTTTGCTATTGGACATTTACACGCTCATCCCTTCCCCCAACCACTTTCACAAAATCTTCACGTTATTTTTTTCTTCTTTCTTCTAAGCACGGCTGGGTAATTGAGGACAGCGAAGAGTGTGTCTACAGCCGTTTTGCTGAGAGATACGTGGAGATAAGACTCCTCCTAAGTCTCCTCAAGACTCACAGAAGCTCGACATGGAGTGCAGGTGTGGCCCACGTGATCAGGCCAGCAGGCCGGTGACCGAGGCCAGAAAAAAAATAATAAAAGGCATGTCTGTGGCTCACTGGCCTCCAGGGCTCGTGGGATGTGTGGGTGCACTAGAGAGGCGTTGTGCGTGGCCGTGCCCACAAGGTGTAGCGCAATGTGGGGACAGCTGTGGCTTTGTCTCTGCTGTTTGCACACAAGCCGCAGCGGTATGGGATTATACGCTGCTGTAGGTAGGGGGAGAGAATAATAGGCAGACATGAAAAGATGAGTCCCACACAGCTAACCACTGCAGCTGGACAGCGGGCCAGGAGCAGCCTGCAAACAAACGTATGCGCCTTTTTTTTTTTTTTTTTTTTTTTGCTCTTCATTTAAGATATACCAGTGGGCGGTTTGGTAAATATTTAGCTGGAAGCCATTAGCCAATACAGATGCCCTTCGGCCGATTCAATATATTCAATATTCACTCTGTAGGTGAAGCTATTATTATTATAGGTAAAGCTTATATTGGCTCATATATCTTTCGAAGGTAAATAAAGCAGCTCTAAAAGAGCAGGAATGTTTTGTATCCCAGACAATCTGTTTCTCCTGTCCAGACACACGCGTAACCTCCTCAAGGACAGTGCAGCAGCTCCCCAGCCAGGATGCGAACACACAACCTGCAGGCCATGCTGCCTCTCCGTCTCGCTTCCCTGCAAGCGCCGGAGTGATCACTGCCGTAAACACTCTAGCGCTGTAAATTGATCCCAGTGTGGGCTTATCCGAGCAAGCGAGCTGTCCGGCAGTTCCGCAGCTCAGCAAAAGCAGAAAACTGTATTAACATCGGACACTTTTCTTGACGTCAGACAGGAGGCAGCAGCGGGTTGTCAAGGCCCGTCTTCTCGCCATCGCTGCGGAGAGGCCCCGGTGCGCCGATCTGAGAACTGTTTGCTTAGGTGGGACCTGCATGTCTTTGCTATGTCTTTTGATATAGAGGGCTAATGAGAGGGCTGCCAAGTGGAAAAAAGAAAAGTCCCAAGCCACACCCCCCGACCACCTTGCAGCGTAAATGTCAGAAAAATGTAGAGGTGAGGCTGGCTGGTTAACAGAAAGGTTCACCCGCTTAGCGAGCTCGAGGAGAAACAGGTGCAGGCCTCAGTAGGTGTCTTAAGCCCTGGATCACAATGCAGCATGCTCTGCGCAATTCATCCTTTGGCTAACAGCAAGAGAGTGTAGAGAAAGAACAAGGACCACAGACCCCAAATGTAGACTTTATACTTGGGGAAAAGATGAACGTCTGGTTTGATATAGGGGTGGGAATCTCTAGGCACTTTGCCTAGAGATCGTTTCCATACGATTAGGGTTCAGAGGCCTGCGATGCGATTAATGCAGGATTTGTTTTACTCTCTGACTCTACTTTAACAGCAACACATTTGTTGTAATCCATAATAAATTTACTTTCAGTATCTTTTATTTAAAAAAAACCCCAAATGGAAGCGAGTCATGGTGGTGCAAGTCAACAGGAAGGTTTTGCAGTGGCACAGCAGTGAAACATTAAGTAATACGTCTCTTAATATGTAGTTATACTACTAGCCTTGAGACAGTGGGCAACGTGGGCGCTTGCTGAGAAGCCAGGTTTAGCATGTGGGCATAGCATTTCACATGTACACATTCCCTATTTCAGCAGCAACAGCCTTGAAATTACAACTAAAGCCAGCTCTTGGAAATTGGGTGGACATTGAAGAGGTCTGGGACAGGAAGAGGTTTGACAGACTCAAATCCACAGCAGCAACAGAAGACAGGTTTCTGAGAGTCAACAGCTTGTGTGAACACCTTGTAGCTCAGCTTAACACTGGACCAAGCCTCAGTTTATGAGCTGTGAAGAAAAGACTTTGGGTGGCAGGTTTGACAGGTATAGTGGCAGTGTAGCTTGTGCAGGAAATAGAAGGCATATGGTGATGCAGGAGGAGGACATTAGTCTGAAGCGTTTCTATGTTTATATGTAGAGATTAAACGAATGAATGAACAAAATGCATGAAGTATATTTCATTTACTTGTAGGTGTTCAACAAAGCCTATGGCCTTTATCATGGAAAATCATTAATTATCTGGCATTTATTCAGCTGAGATTACCTGCTCTTGGAGAGAGAGAGAGAGAGAGAGAGCGAGAGTCGTGAGGCTCAGTGAAAGTGGATGACTTTAAATGCTGTGTCTGATAACAGTAAATAAATTGATTTTGGCTCAGTGGATAGTCATAAAGAACTTATCTGATGTGCATAATCCAGGCGCGGGGGTCTTTCTCTCTCTCTCGGCCGCCACTTTGCACGCCGCAGGAGAGCGAGAGCAAAGCGCTCTGACGAGTGAGCCATCCATTTCCACTCCGTCAAAGTATGCAGATGCTTTATGACGGCCCGTTGAAGAAGATTCATGGCGACCTTGGGAGTGATCACCGCCGACTCCCATACATGCAGGAGCTGAGTTTGTATTCCGCTGCGAATTTGCATGATGAATCCCGGGTCATTAATATCACATTTGATGAAGTGCCAGATTTAGTGGGGCAGACCTTTTTAGAGATGCCAGAACGCAGCCCAGCAGAACCTTGCGGGCTGGGGCTAAGAGGCAAGGCAGCCCTGCGTACGAGACACTGTAAATAATTTGGGCTAATCCCCCACCCCCACAATGTAGTGCTTGCTGCACCATCACCTCCGCTCCCCCTCCCCAAATCCCTGCAGCATCCCAAAGCCTCACCATACCGCGTGTATGTGTGTGTGTGTGTTGGAGTAGGCACACATTCTCATAGGGGATAGCTTCCTACACAGTGCTGATCAAACCGCAGCGCTCTATGAGAAATGATGGCTCTGAAATAGGGATTTTCAACAGCCGTTACAAATCTATGGTTTGTGTAAACCAGCCCAGCCTCAGAGACTCATCAGATTATTTATTTATTTGCTGAATGCATGACCTTTCCAACGGAGGGAAAGTATAGTTGGCAATATACTAAAGCAAATGAAGGATCTCTCCCTAGAGCCCAGAGTTGTGCTTGCCAACCTAGACTTGTCACTCTCTAAAGCAGTAGGAGACCCTTATACCATATGCCTTTTGTCCTAAACTGAGAATTATAGGCATAAGAATGACACTAAGGCACATGTATTTTGTGCAAGTTAACAGTTAACAATTAGCATTTTAAGTTAACATTAACATTTATCGTAATGCAGCTAAAGAGAACTTGAAAAAAAAAATGACAGGGCCTTTACACCAGCACCAATACTTAAACTAAGTGCATTCACCCTCTACATAATCCTGTGAACGGTGTAATGGCCGTATGTCCGGAGGTATCAGACTTCATACATCCCTTGAGCCCAATCAAATCAAATGGCGTATTTAGCTTTTATACCTATGATTAGCAGGGATGCATCGGGATCTTTGAGTGAAATTGGCCTCGGCAGATAACTGCTTTAAAAGAAATTATCGGCATTAGATAAATGTTTCGATTTGACTGAAAGTATACAGTATATATCTTTCAGGCAAGATGCCAAGCAGATATTTTATGATTTATTGTATTTTGGATAAGCAGATTTTGCAACTTTATCATTTTTACTTTTGTACATTTGTAGCCCTCTACAAATAACCTAAAAATCTACAAATAAATGCCACAGTCCAAATGTTTCTTCCAATTTCTACACTCTCTGAATCTCTGTGCATTGGCATCGACGTATGAAATCATTTCGGATAGGCATCAGCCCACAATTCCCATATTGGTACGCTCTTAATCACTGGTGTTTTTCCTGGCTTTGAAACACAGTAGATGATCACTGGCCTGAAATGACAGCACACGATGTCGTACCAACAGCAGGACAGGCTCCAGTTCACAGCGATACTTTGTTAGCCTCAAACACACTGAAGCAGTCATTTAACGACCATTGTTTGGCTGAGAGAAGAGTGGGCCGCTCTGCGGCCACTTGATTCATTAGAGGCTCTCTGGAGTGGCTCTGCAGTGGGCAGGGCCAGTCCTCTGTGGCCCTAATGGGATGGAAATTCACTTACACACGCAGACGGCTGCCGTGTCCGCCGACAGACATGCGAAGGCGCCAAAGCGAGCTCCCGGCTTCTCCTGATCTAATTTGCTTTGATTGGGTACGCTTAAGGACGAGTGCCATTGTACACACCTCTTGTTTACAAGTGCACAAGGGATGTATGAAGTCGGAGAGCTCGGGGCGTGCGGCCATTATGTCTTTCACATGTTTATACAGTACGCAGGGTAAGTGCACTTAGTCTGCGTATAAGAACTGGGGCTGACGAGTGTTTTTTTTTGGCCCTTTTCAGCTCTTCTTAGAAAAGTACAGTATAAAGAGATCTAATGGGATCTAATGAATGAAGGCAGCTGTGGACGGTTTCACTACATCTACATAAAGCTAACTTTCCTCCACTGGCTTTTCTCGTTTTCCTCAAAATATGCCTTTAATAGTCTGAAAGGCAAGGTTTAATAGAGTCCCTTGACCACGGTTAAATGCTTAGACCAGTAACAGTTTTGTTTATATGTTGGAGTTTCAAGCAGACGGGAATTGCCCACTGGGCGCACCACGTGAGTGGAATCATCGCCATATTCATGTCTTCACTCTGAGCCTCATTCTGTCAGGGGAACTCCCACACATTTGGACGTGTAACAAAAAGATGGTTTCCTTGGGCGAAGAGGTCCGTTAAGCGCAACATCCAGGATCCCTCTGTCTTCTCTGTTGCTGCAGTGCAGCTGGTTTGATAGCAGTCACAGGTGCATCTTTGACCCTTTCAAGAGAGTGAAAGCGAGGTAAACAACTGGTGTTGATTCTCAACCAATCTTTTTAAAATAGTCAGAATAGATTGGACTGAAAATGATCAACAAACCGCGCTCATGTGTATGTGTATGTGTGATGGCACTTATTATTTTCTGACAATATAATGTCCCGGAAATAACTGCGATAAATGATACTGTTCTCATTTCAACACCTTTTAATACCACAGATATAATTATAATATAATAGCCTAAGCTTATGGACTACCGGCGGGCCAGAGAATAGCCCAGAGAGTTTTTAAACACCCTTTAGCCTTGAGGAACACATCTTCACCTGTCACAGTCCACACTGCATGTATGAAGGTGCTGTTATCAATGCACTGGTCATTGCTTGACTGGTTAAAACATTGGTAATGTCCATTTTCATGTAAACAAACCAGCAAGAAAGCACAATGGACGATTTCAAGGTCAGCAAAAATGATTGGGTCATGTCCATATATTGTCCGATAAGTCGATAAGGTACTTATCGTGACAGGCCCATTCATGTGCTAATGCCACAGTCGTGGGTTAGCATGTGTATGAACACTTGAGGTCAGAAAAAGATTAAATTAAACAACTCCAGCTCCTTACTGTGGAAAAAAAAAACATTACACAGTCGCCGATATTCAATTGGGAAGTTTCAAGGTTGGAAATGCCCTTGAATTTCAAACAAAGTGCTTGAGGTTTTGCACCCTCATCACTTTCCAAGCAGATGAATTTGCCAGTTGTTTCAAGGATCGGTCGCTGATCACGGTCCGCGCTCTACTCCAGCCTTTAGAAAGCAAATAGCTCGAAGCTTACAGCAGCAGTCAGGTCAGAGATGCTGTTGATTTTTAGCTACTTAAGAATCAGAGTGACTCCTTTCTGAAAGTCAGCAGCTCTAATTAGGTCCCCCCTGCAAAGTAGCTCCCTTTTTACTTATGAATAAAGAGGCTTGTGCACACCTTCAGCATGTCCTCCAGAACACTGGCTAATTAACTTGTCATTGCATCAGCCTGAAATCTCAGAATTATCTAAGCATTGATATTATTTTGCATCTCTGAAGAACAGTTTGAAGACACACTGTGTTTGATCCCAGCAATCAACATAAAGAAGTCCTCCTTTCCTTCAGACGTCTGATTAATTATCAGATGTTTCAATCTGTCAGTAGGCAGATTTTTTTTATTTTTTAACACCTACATCTCATGGAGTGCATGCAGCTTTGTAAACAGTTTATTATTAGGTGTCATTAATACCCAGATTTCTTTGAGCCTCTTGCTTAAGCTTAACACACTCCTGAAAGGAGAAGCTGCAGCGCCCCGAAGGCGTCCGATCTGAAATGTGAAGGCATGTTCGGAGACAAGCAATATGCCTGCTAATTAGTGAGGCCCTCCATCCTTTGAACCTTTACAGTGGGCCACATGTCTAACCTCTGCCTCTTCATTTACATGCAGACGCCTCCCGGGGAAATTATTTTACACTTTCCATTTGCATTTTTTCCCCCTCTGGTTTGTGGCTGCATATGCCGCATATCCTATGTGCTGCAAAATACGTTTTCCCTCAGATGACATGAGCACATGTTCTGCTTCAGATTACTGTAGCTAGTCATGAGAAAGATGCATCCTGGCAAAGCAGGAAAGCTTCGTTTTTAATGGTTATTTTCTCGATGCAGGAATTCACCAGTGAGGATTAGCAGGTTTACAGAGCTGAGAAAAATGAATAATGGGCTCTTTCCATCTGGAAATTAGCAGCACATGATGAGGGATAACTGCACCAGACCTCTTGCCCTTCCATAGTCCAGTCAGCCTCGCTGTTGCTGCATCCCCGCGTAGGAGTCGTGACAGAATTTTTAAGAGTGAGCTAGTGCTGACTCTATCGTTTCTCACCTCCTCCCTACACCTGCACACAAGCCAAGGGGGCTCAAGTAACTGATGGCATCACAACACCATCGATCGGGTCGCCATTGATTCCTGCATTTTTCCTCCACCTTTTATGGCTCTTGCTAAAATGTATATATCAAGAGGGCGCCGTTTAAAGAGACAAGAAAACCCGTAAGGGGGCCGCCGTTTCTCAGGGACCTTTCACTTCCCCAGGGGGTCTTCTGGATTCCAGCACCCCTCAGCCCCAGCCTGACGCTCCCCGTCGTCCCCTCCCCGTGAGGAATGCAGGTAATAGTGGGTCAGCTCTTCAGCAAGCAGCCCAGTGCTGCTGCACTTAGAGCAATAATTGGAATTTTTATGGTTGAGAAAGCAAACACTTTTAATACAGGCAAAAGCCCTCATGCAGTCTGGGTGGAAGACAGTGGGAAATCAAAAAGATGGATCACCCTAATCTGTGTATTGACATCTCTCATGGCTGAACAAATGGTGCAGTTGAGCTATATTCGCCTGTATTGATCCTCGGCCTGCTTAGCATTCATGCCCTTGCTCCTGGAGGTTGACCACAGGGCAGTTGCTTTACACACCAGTCCAGCCCTTCCTGAGAATCAGCAAACCCCAAACCCCCCCACCACCACCAGCACTACCAAATCCTCCGGCAGCTCAACCGAGCCATGAAAGAAGAGTAACTTAGCAGTGTGCTCTCTGAAGAAAAGCAAAGGAGGCATTCCAGCGGTTTTGTAGAACATGACCACAGCATTTCCACTCACTAGAATTTTACCATTTTGTCTTTTAGAAAAACTTCAAAAGTCAAAACAAAAGGTGCCAATTTCAAGAATTTGGAATTTGAACGGTTTCCGATTTCTTTCAAATATGACTGGCCCGTTCTGAGAATTATATATGACAGCACAAAGAAACACTTTTTGTTAAATAATTATGTGTTATAATAGCCAAACATTTAGCTATTGTAGAGAAGGTTAATGCAGTTGTGTTGTAAACAATGGCTGAGGCTACTGCTTGTTTCTAACTACACCCATAATTCAACCAAATTCACTTACCAGACCTACTTACTTTCCATTCCATCAAGTTAAAAAATGTTCAACTCCAGCTAAATACGCCAGAATGAGTTACCTGAGACTGATTCTGGTCACTGGCCGAACGCTCAGTGCATCTCTGTTTATCCTATTAATGTTTATTAATGTTTACATGACATATCTTATAAGAAACCTCCAAAAAGGCAGAACTTTCTCTGCCATCATTTGTTAAGACGCTTTTTTGTAAAGTAAAATTACCCCCTTGCATTTTCTTCGTTGCTTTGTGTTGCAAGATGTAGTTACATGACTGTATTAGCCTGATAGAACTCGCGACCATTCAGGGAAAGTATATCAGCCTTTTGTCGTTTCATGTTTGCTTTCTTTAAGACTTCTCACTTCTCACTTGCAACCAGCAATGGTAGAACCCAAGTATTTTAGTAAGAAGTAAAAAAACAGCAGCAATAGTAAAAGTAAAAGTAATGGGTTCTCATGATAAGTGATTCAGAGATTGTGTGTGAATAATGATGACAGCAAAGCTATTTATGGAAACCAGTTGTGAAATAAGTCAAGTATTCCCTTTTAATGGCACTTTTTCATGTTTATAATCCTTTTGAAACTGGCAACCTTGAAGTAGGGCTAATTGCTAAAAATAATCCCCCACAGCCACAGATTTATAGCGCTGAGACTGTTTAACAGATTAAATCGATAGTGGGCTCAACTCTCTCGTGTTGAATGGTGATGTAAGTATTGTACAGAGATCAGAGCTTCACAATAAAGCAGACCTGTTTGGAAGCGACTGTGTACACGCAATGCCAGAGAGAGAAAGCACGAGTGGCATACAGCTTAGGTCCAAAGCCTGACTCCACCAACCCATGCTCGTCTGCTGAGCACTCGCCTTGTTTTGTTCTTGTGGTCCCTTGTAAGGTCTCACAGGCAATTACTAATGGCCACGCATTCTGCTGATGGGACGAAATGCAAATGCACTTTCTGCAGCTTTTAATGGCTACCAGCATGTGGAGCCGCTTATTGCGCCTTACCGTTTAGCTGGACTCGAGGAAGGAAATCAGGCAGTATGCTGATCAGAAGTAAATGAACTAGCACAAGGACAGGGAATGGACATGCTATATCGCTCCTGATTAGACGGACAGAAGATCAGTGAGGGCTCTGTTCAGTTTCTGACACTGTGTCAACCTGGATCAGTTCTACTGCCTGGTCTTCATGACCTCCATGACCGCTGTTCTGTTGGTATTGTGTACATGACCGGGTCAAAAAGCCAGTGTAATATGCATGCCATTTTGCCAGTTTCCGATTTTTACTCCCAATCCGAGTCATCGTCCGATACGGATCCAATCTTTGTGTTTCTATAAATAATCCAGCCCCACAACCTAGGTAAGATGTGCTAATCCACACTAGTAAACAGCAGTAAAATCACTATTGTCAGCACCAGTTAAATTCTAAATTCTAGTCTGATTACCTTTGTTTGGAGCAACTTTTTAAACGACTGTTTCAAACTCTATAGTATAGTATATCTTACAGTCCACTCTGACTGACCTACCTGGCCATTCAGCTCCCAGTTCCATTACAGCTCTGCAGTCTAATCACTTAACCACCTCCTCACCGTTCAGAGCTGGTTTAGAACCAAAGAAAGGAGTGTGGTTCTCCCGCTGGTAGAACAGAGCATTTCCACCATAGTCGGAATTCAGGAGTAAAGACGGGATGGGAGGAACGTTAGATCTTCCCAAATTGAGATAATGGAATACAATAGCTTTGCCGTTGCACAGTTAGCTACAACCAGACAGTTTTTTTCAATTTTGCCAGCATGGACAAAAACAGAAATCAGACAAATATTTTATAGAGGAGTGAAGAATTCCTCGCTTCTGGTAACGTCATCCGTTCAAATAAAGCTCTCTGTTTTGTTTTGCTCACTGAAATAATGTCAGAAATTCCATCTAGGGAAGTTTTCTATTAAATGAGAAGTGCGTTTCCAGCAGGTGAGGAATTTTATGGGATAATTGACGCCTAGATGACGCCAGAGTACACTTTCCTACAGCAAACCCTAGCATTAAAAATGGATCCGACTAGAGCTGGGCAATATGATGATATTTTATCATATCGTGATATGTTTTGTTATGGTGATAACAATATACTTTTCTAAGCATATGGAGGAGACTGTTAATAGTAAGTGCTTAATAAACCCTGTTCAGCTGCAGGTTTCATTACTAACAGTGTACTTAGACTGCTTTAATTAGATAAAGAGCAGCAGATGTTGGGTATAAGTCACTGTACTCCTTACATGTATTGTGATAAATATTGTGTATCATGAAAAAAAATGTAATATCATGATGTAGTATTTTTAACCATATCGCCCAACCCTAATCAGAACCATTAAAGCTGATACCCGGTCCATTAAGAATGCCTGGATCAGCCCCCGATCCCGAGTCCTTCTTTGATCAGTTTACCAAGTAGCACAGACTAGACTCTATCTTCCCCTCTTAAGCATGCAATCATGTTGCGCGTTGATCCGCCGCTTGCCAC
This sequence comes from Salminus brasiliensis, assembly GCF_030463535.1. Taxonomy (NCBI): domain Eukaryota; kingdom Metazoa; phylum Chordata; class Actinopteri; order Characiformes; family Bryconidae; genus Salminus; species Salminus brasiliensis. Next base: position 5,136,031 of record NC_132889.1, on the reverse strand, counting down.
ACCGCTGCACAAGTTGTGTTCGTCTGGGAAGTGGGTCAGGTAGCATGCATTCCACATTAATCAGGCCCTCGTTGTTGACCTGAATGCAAAAAAATGCTTGGATCACCAAAAAGATGATTGATCGTTACAGATTCAGCAGCTACTAATGAGTCTTTGTTATCTGTGCTCCATTTATGTCAACACTTCGTATTTCACTAAATACAGCCTCGTTTCGTTCCTCCGGCAGGTTAACACCCCCCCCCCTCCTCCCTAACAAAGTGTCGGAGCCACAGATGCTGCTGTTGCTCTCTTCCTTTGCAAACATATTGCCTAATGCCCGCAGTTTTAATGGCAATGTTTTCATCCTAGTTTGGAGGACAGGGTCAGAGCAGGGTGCAGGCAGTTCCAGATGCCTCTGTCCGATAAATAATTAGAGCCAAATGGCACCTAGCATGCTATGTTAATAGAGGCTGAAATTGCCTTTGAAGGTCCTCATAAGTCCCCCTTATAGATTAAGTGCCTGCATTGGAAAAATAACAGCACCGAGAAGAAAATGGGTGAACGTAATCAGGTTTAATGGACTCAGGAGCTCGCTGAGAATTAAATAACCATTGATTTGTTGGAATGTTCCGGTTATTACCAAACACCACTACACACACATCAGTGAGGCAGATGGTATTGATGTAGAGTATTTTTTTTTTTTACTCTATTTGGGGTATATTGCATTAACCCCACCCCCCCCCCCCTCCCTCACAGGAACTTGATTGTTCTTGATGCTCTGGCTTCAATTTGTCAATTGTGCCGATTAGAAGTGCGCAGCTGCTTAACCTTTCTTGAACTGAAAGAAGAGGTTAAAAAAGAGTTTTAAAAAAAAGAAAAGAAAGAAAGAGAATAAAGAATGATGGTACTCACACACTTCCTGTGGTCGCCGTCACTAAATGTTATCACATACTTACAGAAAAGAAACGCTGCATATCTTACAGGGGTCATCAAACAGTGCTGAAGGAAAGCATTAGGATTTAACCCCCCCATCCTATCCCATCCCATCCCTTCCCTACCCATTCAACCACCCTCCCCCCACTCCGAGAAAAAAAAATGACCATGAAATGGCATCTGCTGAAGGAAATTCCACCGTAGAGATTATAGATTAGCAGTAGATAGATAGTCCTCATGAACCCATTATCTCTACTGCTGAGGCTCCGCATGGGTTGTATTATCAGTGATACGTGATCCCTTTAATCTATTTTTAAACCCCAAATCTCCCACCATATTGAGGAGACATTAAAAAGCTGCATTGATGCTCCAGAAAAACAAACGCCTAAACCCTGATCCTCTGTAAGCAAGAGCTAAAGGCTTAGCCTGACAGAACAATCAGCTGAGGGAACAATAGAGCAACATTTGGAGATATTTCATTTTGAACCCCTTCCTGCTCAGCATTTTCTAAACCGGTTCCTCGCTTCCGCTGCTTTGATAAAGTGAAGCCTTATGATTTGTGAAAATCACCGTGCTGTTTAGTGTCTTTTTTGTTTATTTTCTTGCTATTGTTTTTATCCCAGACAGGGTGGATGAGAATGATTAATGAGTTCCTTTTAAAGCTTATGAAATACGGCGCACCACGCAGTGTAGCTTAAGTCAGAATACTGTATTTAAAAAGCACGGCAACTCGACCAATTTGCGTTTCTTCTCCATTTAACGGTACCGGCTGTATATAATCTGTCTGTGTATCTTAACTCTGCAAATGCAAAATTCTGCTCACCGCATGACGCCGCCCAAACTTTCCAAAACTCAAAATTGCATCGAAACTCCCTATCAAACAGAATGAAACATGCTTTAATCTCCCCCCATAGATCTCACCAGATACGCCACGGTCTATATATAGCCTTTCCAAGGTTGTCTTCCTACCGCTGCAGAAAATTATTTCTTAGCATAAGTAGACGTGTAATGTTTGAACTTTGATATGAGATCGAAGGTGATATTTCTGTGATATTTCTCCTACGAACGAACCTAGTGAGAAAAGATTGGGTGGAGATGGGATGTGAAAGAGATCTAGTCAGGTACTGGGGGCTTCTCCTGAACCTGTGAACTGAGTAGGCTGGACCAGAGGAGCTCCATTAGGGTGCATGTCAGGGTGCTGCTCTCTCACACAGAGAGACTCAGATATGAGACTGGAATCTGTCAGGTAGCAAGGACCTCTTTCGTCTAGTGCTGCAGAGTTCGACTTCAGAGAACCAAGGCTGCAGCAGTACCGCTGGAAGGGAGCAGATCGTGTTGGCTAACTCTTTAGAGATTGCTGAGAGAGAAGCAGTTTCTGATGCTGTGCCTCTGAATGATGAAACAAGGTTGTAGGTGGTGTGCGGTTGTTGGGTTCATTGAGGAACTTTGGGTAGGTTGCATGGCTTTTCTGTCACCTTCCCCAGTATGTTGGAGTCAGACATGGAAGATTTGAAAAGGTGAATCTAATTCTTTTATCTGAACCTAAATATAGCCAGAGGGTTTTTTTTCTGTCCGAGTCTGACAAAATAATGTTCCAACTCAACTGTAGCTCAACAAAATTTTGGCTCCGTAGCATCACAGAATTCTGTCTAAACCAGATTATAAACAAACCAAATTTGTCTAAAGCCAACGATCACCTAGAAAATAATGCAGAAAAAACAAGACTTGATTTTAGTCCTGCAAAAATCAGTTTTCACCACACTGTAGCCTGCCCAGATTCTGTCTGAACTCGACTATAGCACCAAAAAATATGTATACGCCAGGCTGTATCCTGACACAGTTCTGTCTAATCCAACCACATTCTGTCTAAACCCCCCTGCCCAACTATAATCAACCTAATTCTATCTGCACTTCACTATAGTCCAACAAAATTCTGAGCCCAATAGCTCAACAAAAGTCTATCTAAACCCAACTACAACCCAACAAAATTCTATTTGAGCTCAACTACAACCCAACAAAATTCTATTTGAGCTCAACTACAACCCAACAAAATTCTAACTGAGCTCAACTACAACCCAACAAAATTCTAACTGAGCCCAACTACAACCCAACAAATGTCTATCTGAGCTCAACTACAACCCAACAAAATTCTGTCTGAGCCCAACTACAACCCAACAAAATTCTGTCTGAGCCCAACTACAACCCAACAAAATTCTGTCTGAGCCCAACTACAACCCAACAAAATTCTATCTGAGCCCAACTACAACCCAACAAAATTCTATTTGAGCTCAACTACAACCCAACAAATTCTAACTGAGCCCAACTACAACCCAACAAAATTCTAACTGAGCCCAACTACAACCCAACAAAATTCTGTCTGAGCCCAACTACAACCCAACAAAATTCTATTTGAGCTCAACTACAACCCAACAAATTCTAACTGAGCCCAACTACAACCCAACAAAATTCTAACTGAGCCCAACTACAACCCAACAAAATTCTGTCTGAGCCCAACTACAACCCAACAAATGTCTATCTGAGCTCAACTATAGCTCAACACAATTCTATTTGAGCCCAACTACAACCCAACAAAATTCTAACTGAGCTCAACTACAACCCAACAAAATTCTGTCTGAGCCCAACTACAACCCAACAAAATTCTGTCTGAGCCCAACTACAACCCAACAAAATTCTGTCTGAGCCCAACTACAACCCAACAAAATTCTATCTGAGCCCAACTATAGCTAAAAAAAAATCTAATTGAGCCCAACTACATTTACATTTACATTTAAGGCATTTAGCAGACACTTTTCTCACAATACTCGACACTACACTTCGCCCGTACGCTCGGAAGAGGTGGGTCTACAGTCTGCGTTTGAAGACAGCGAGCGTTGGACTCTGCCGTTCGGACACCCAGGGGAAGTTCGTTCCACCACTTTGGTTCCAGGACAGAAAAAAGCCTGGACGCTTGTCTTCCGTGGATTTTGAGGGATGGCGGGTCGAGCCGAGCCGTACTTGAAGCTCGACGGGGTGTTGGTACTGATCGGCTTTGGACTACTATCCATCAGAATTCTCTCAATCCATCTGCAGTCTGTTCCAAGCTGACTGACATCGTTCTGTCCAGAGTGAATAAACCTCCACAGCCCTAATGATAGGTATGCTACCTGACTGTGACAGTCATCATCTGATCACAGATGAAATTTTATAAATGAGTAGCACTTGTCAGCTACTTAAAATGATGTTTAAATGAGAGTAATTCAGCCAGTCAGTCCTTAAACAACATTGCACTGGTTTTTAGGCAGGAAAATATTACATAATTACATAATGCTGGTCTCATGATGGACTTGCTAAACATCATCTGTCTCGAAGCTAAACACAAACGAAAGCAGGAATAAATGCAGAGCAAAAATCTAGTATGTGACCGGCGTGTAAACAGGGGAAAAACTGAACCCAGTAAGAAAAATTTCAGATCTCGATACAGAGAAATATGTCTGCGCTAACGCGAGAGGGGACCTGTGAGCAAGGCTGTGTTTGAGAGGTGTGCGTCGGAGCAGGCGGATGGGCACTGCGTAAAACGGGCTGGGAGGGTTATTGGGGGGAGGGGGGGGGCAGCAGGAGAAGCCTGTCGGGTCGGCACAGATGACGGGTCCAGATGGAGCGGAGCTGGGCAGTGCCAGGGGCGGTGGGACTATAGGGAGGGACCACTGCTCTGTGGGCAGCACGAAGGCCACTCCTCCGTCCTCTTGCTCACGCTAGCCTGCACATCGCATCGCCTTCTGCTGCCAAGCCGGCTTGCTCACACTCTGCAAAACTAACACACACACACACACACACATACACACAGACACACACAGTTCAAACCTGAAGGATGAGTGTACAGGATATACGGATACCAGCTCTGGGAGCTCTGAGGACAGCTCATTGTTATTAAAGTATAGTTACTTTTTACCGCGGACACGCTAATGTAATTATATGCATAGCCCTGCACTTATAAGTGGCTTTGCTAAATAAATGCATTGAGAAACGCTGACAGGTTTGATATTTATAGCATTACGGCTAATCATATTTAGCACACGGTGGAAGCCTTGTGTATTTCCATGAATAATATTTCTGCTGTAACGAGAGTGTCTTCTTTGCTCTGTCAGTCCCGGATGGGGAAATGGATTTCTTTCCTTTTTTTATTTTAATTAGCTTTTGAGACGAAATGGCATTTATTTTTTTTTCTTCATACTGTCTGTTTACCTGTCTAGCTGTTTGTGTCTGAAAGGCCCCGCCACCTCGCACCTCTTCAGGCTAGCCTAGCTCTTGCGGTCCCTCTCTGGGCAGAGTGGACCTGGAGAGGGCTCAAAGTAAGACAGATGGTTCCCCACAAACACCACCTCCAGCACTTTCATCCCTCATCAAACTATTAATTCATCTGTGCGGATGGGTACTTCTGCCGAGGAGCCGCACGGATGAATATTAATGACGTTTTTGATAACTCCCTACGTTCGCTTTCCCAGTAACTCGTTACATGGTTCTAGCTGATTAGAATGAATCATTTACATAATTAACATATGGTTCTAGTATTGACTTTAATATGCTGATTATCCCAGTACTTTCTTTTCTCTCTCTCTCTATCTCTCTCACACTCCCTCTCTCTCTTTTTGTCTGGAATCGAGAGCGTGGCGATTGTTTGAAGTGAAAGTGGGGAGTTCCTGCAAGGACGACTCATCTTAGCCCAAGGGTCTGGAGAAAGTGTGTAGGACCATGTCTTCAATGCAGACAAACATTGAAAACAAAGGGCTTTTTATTGCGCTCCTCGTCTGCCGGTCGTCCCCGCGGAGCTTCGGCTCTTAATATAAGCGAGAATAGCCGATGAAGCTGCTGCAGCCGCACCAATGCTTTGTCATTGTTGTTGGCAGTAATTGCCATACAGGCCTGCGCCATCACCGCTTTTTTTCTCCAGCGGTGCAGTATTTCCCCCCATGACTCTCCACTGCCTCAACAGCAATAATCCCAAATCCTGGCGAATCCATATTTTTCACAGTGGGACACGGTGGGCTTGGGAGAAAGAGAAAGAAGAGAAAAAACAACAGAGAAAGTGTCCTTTTGACGGTGACTTTGGTACAAGTCGCGGTGACACTCCTTCGTAAGACATTCCTTCGCTTTTGTAGCCGCTGTGCCGGAGAGAGACAGAGCCACAGACAGAGTCAGCGCTAACCTTCCAGCCTTTAGCCCGGCTCCAGCGCTTTGATGAAGACTGCAGAGCCTGACAAACATTTGCACAATGAAGGCAAGGCCCAACTTTTCTCACTTTCGGAGTAATTTGGGAGCACTTTGCACCACGGGCGGAGACAGTGACAGCAGTTCACACTGAGCTGAAGAGAGGCTGCTGGGATTTCTCCCTTCAGCTTTCAGAGATATCCCTCCCCTGCTGAAAACGTTGAAACAGTCAAACACTGCTCTCTCCTTCTTTATCCTTCCCGTCCCCCTCTCTCTCTCTCTCGCTCTCCTTCTCTCTCTATCTCAGTATAGCTTCAGCTCCTTCTCAAATATACCAGTGAGCTGCTGCCCTTATCTGTGTAATCATTTTAATTTAATTAAAATTGCATTGGGACGTATATGCGTGACAAGGTCTGCGGTTTTTTTTTTCACAGCCTTTTCCTTTTTTCCCACTGATTTCTTGTTTTCTTCCCCTTCCTCTTTTTCTTCTTCTTCTTCTCTTCAACTGGTTTGATATGAAAATGAAGTCTTGCTCCTTTGAATAAGAAGCTCCCAGTGCGTTTGCATGTTTTGCCCAAATGCAGAAGGATGAAGCAGCTATGACCCAGTTGGGAATTTGCTGTTACACACACAAACTTTGTCCTCGTCATACCTCTCTTGGACTTCACTGCAGCCTAATGCATATTTCTAACTAGTTCTGGGAAGGGCTGCGCAATGTATGGGTTCAGTATCGCCATTGCGATGTGCGCATGCACCGCAGTCACAACGCAGGACGTGCAATGGCACTTTTAATGGCACTTTTAATGGCACATTTAATCACAATTGATACAAAAAAACTTTTTACATGACATATCTACCAGAGGCAGATTATTTGCCCAATATCATTTGTTGTATTGACTTCTGATGACTTGAAATCACTTGAAATCAGGTAAAAATACCAGAATTTTTTAATATTGCAATTAGGGTCGCAGTGGGATTTTCACGGTACGATAACCACCTCGCTTCACAATTCGTCCTCTTGTATTTCTTTTTCTTATTATTTTTATTGTTTTACATTTACCCCTAAAGGAAGGAAAATGTCTAATAAAATGTCATTTTTTTTAATAAATAGGAAAACTTAAGTATTTTAACTTTTTTGTTAATTTAATAATTATTGTTATTATGGATAAATCTGCTAATCATTTCCCCCATTATTTCTTTTATTGTTTTACTCTTAAAATAGTAAAATAATTGGTTGGTGGGATTCTCTGTTCGATTAGAATTTTTTTCAACGTCAGTATTAAGCAAATGTACACATGACCATAACCATCACTTTTTATACCATGGTACCAATTTTAACCTAATGGTAATATAACTAAATTTTACAATTTTTTTTTACCTTAAAGTCCATAACAGCTACAACGTACAAATACATGCGTTAGACTGGCTATTCATCCCCATGCTACACAGCGTGCACATTAGCATGCTAGTGTCCTAACTTCACAGGTGATTCAGAGTCTCATTAAAACGTGCATTTCTTACTTATCTTTTTTTATATATATAAATTTGTTGAATTTTCCCTGGTACTGCCAGTTAACCCACCCTAGCACTAGCAATGCTCCCAACAATAGGAGGATAAGGACTGAACACATCTCCCCCAATACATGTGAAGCCAGCCCTTTCCTCTTTTCGAGCTGCCACTGCTGCCGCCTTGCTGGCAACATACACCAAGGCAAACGCTGCAGAGTGTCCATTCATTCATTCCTTTTTTAGGAACTCCATAATAGAGAAAAGCAGCAACGCTGTTTTCTCACTTCTTCTTCGAGTACATGACAGGCTAGATTTGTGTATTTGGCAAAACAGCGCCACCAGTGGATTGGAGCTTCTTGTGAATATATGTATGAATATCTTCATACATCGATTTTCTTGGGGTGCAATGTCAGTGGTATAGGCATAGATCCTCTTGGTTTGTGTGTTTCTCTCTCTCTGTACAGTGTTTATGTTCTGGCGTGAAGGAAAACTACTTTTCTCATCATTCCATTAGACATTCATTTTTTCAAATAGCCTGGGGACGCAAAGCCAGTGTAACATATGTATTTGTATGCTGTAGCTGATATGGTCTTGTAGTAGCATAGGTACGTTTTGGGCATGATACCCCGTTGGATACCACCTAGTTCCATCCCAACCAGACGCTGAGCGAACGTGAGCTACAGGAGTTTGATACGCCGCTCTTACAGGCTTTAGTTCGGCGCAGTCCTCCTTTTTTTTTTCAGTGCAGAGAAAAGCTTTTCTGACCCAGCGCATCTTTCCACTATTTGTTTACTCTTGACAATTATTATCGTCGATCAGAACACAATGATTACGCTCCAGCAGTGGACAGAGATGATGTTGGTGTTGTCAGTAGTCCTGCATTATGCAACTGTTCTCTACAGATACATCTAATGAGAGACTATTGACCTTTTCTTTCTCTCGTATGAAGAAGTAGGCTAGCTAAAAACAAATATTGGGATTTCAGCGCAGTACAGATAAAAGGCTTGGCACAGAAATGTCATTTTCACCCGTCCTCACTCCACCAGAGGACCGGCGTCTCTTCCCATGCAGAATAAATGCTTGCCAGTTAAAAAAGTTTATTCGAGGATCTTTTGTGGATTAGCAATGGATTAGCCTTGTTTGGAACTGTTTTCTGGGGCAAGCCACATCTCTCCCGGCACGCTGTATTTTACAGGACGTCTGATGAGAGAGGGGGAGAGAGAGAATATTCTGATGTATGAATATGTAGAGTCATATAAGAAGTATAAGCATGAGGTGGGTAGTTAAATCCATAATCGTAGTGACAGTGAGTTATTGTCAGTGCTGAAGCCCACATGCTGTCACTCTCATAGTAAAACCTTACAACTGAAAACAGCAGCTATTCTTTAGACTGTGTGGACAGTTCATGATAAATAGACTGGTAGAAACCTTCTATACATTAATATTAAATATTACATTCAGTTTTTTTGAATAGCCGGTGAATTTAGATCCCTTTTTTTGGTGTAATGTTATGGTGTACTGTCGCATAAATAATTGCGGTAAATAATATTATTGTCATTGTCATTTTAAGACCATTTTATGCCACAGATATAATAACAAGAATAATAATATTATAACACTAGAATTCGAAGAAAATTACATCGCAAATTACAGTTCAGTGAACTTCCAATTGAGTTGGATGAAATAGTTGGATGCAGTCTGCAGCATATTGTTAAATGCTAAGCAGCAAAAACAGTCACCATGTCCATACACTATATGGACAAAACTAATAGGACACCTTCTCATACATTAGTATTAAAAAGAGTGTGTCCTGCTTCTGTTCAAATGGAGTAACTGTGCAAATTCATCTATGCAGCTTTTCACCTCAAAATTGTCATGAAAGTCCAGATTCAGGCCTCTTTTGGGCAAGCCAGTGGCGTCAGTGGCTAGGGAAAACACTTGAGAGGAACCAGGACATTCATGCATTCAACAGCACAGCGTTAGTGAGCTCAGGACGTTGGATGGTTGATCACCACCCCACCTCATCCCCAACTTATCCCAAAAGTATTGGATGGAGCACCAACCATCATTCCAGAGATTGTAGATCTTGCCTGGCATTAAACACTACAGTCAATAGTTTGATGTTTAACTGCTCCAGAGAGTCCTATTCTGCTGGCAGTACTTGGGTACGCATTTTTTTTTAGACTTCCTGGCCCAAGTGCTCTCGTCTTTGTCTTCGGTGTCCTAACCAAAGAGCGCACTGATTTTTTTGCACTTGGGCTGCTGAGTGTTCAGACGAGCTGATTTAATTGAGTAAACATTTGTACATTGCCAACATGATGAATTGTGCTCGATGATACTCTGCCTCTTTAATATGCCCACAAATTAGACGTGTTAACAGATGCTTGCTTGGCTTACACCTAGCCATGGTTCAACCTCAGAATTAGCATTTATTTATCCAACCTTGATTAGGGCGCCCACACCCCCTCTTTTCTGATTTCGGCAAATTGCTTGAGGGAGCATGCTTAAATATTGGCTAATATGAGATAATTTAATAACACAGCAATGTCGTGCAAGAAAAGAGGGAAAAAAAAAAACAAATTACCGAGCAACTAGTCAGTAGTTCAGCAGAGGAACACGTCCTGAATTCTTAAGTCGGTGTAATTTGCTTGCGTGCACGTGGAGTTGTGTTACACCATCTATCATTAATCTTGTTTAACTGGTTGGAGAGGCGAGGAGAGGCGAGCAGGCTAATCTCTAAAATTCACACACTTAAAACCCATGAATACTGATGAAGTTCTGTTAAGAGCAACAATCAGAACAGAAGAGGTGAGCTGTCTCTGCAAGCAAAAAGTTCATCACTGTCATGTGGGAAAAAAGCCCACTGTGCCTCAAGTGTCACTCACTGAAATCTTACTGATGTTCTGTGTTCTCTTTGTTCACCTCACACACACCTAATGCACATAATGATGCCTTCGTTCACAGGCATGCACACACTTTGTTTTTTTTTGTCACATCAGAGCACTGGGACCCGTCTTCTGGGTCATAATACTGTCTTCATGTATCTTCATCGCATTAGAGAGAATAAAACAGAGGCTCATATGTCTTAATGGTCAAAAACGACCACCACCATGTTTAACAGCAGAGAGACCCCCCCCCCCTAACTTTAATAACTGTTTGTTAGATTTTTGATAGACAAAAATATTTGTTTGACATTGTTTTTCACAATGTAAACAAGTTGATAGCTAAACAAAAATTATGGATGATATGTACTAAACTTTTTGTCAACGAATAAAATCTAAACGATAATGTGAAAGATTTGACCAATTGACTGATTCTTTTGAATCCCTTGATCTATATGTTTAGTGATCAGCACATATAAACTTTTTAAACCAGAATGAGAATGCAGAAAACTGTATTCTCATGACGCGATTTTCGCATTTTGCCCCTCCTCTTGCTCTCTGAAAGTTTTTTTTCTAAGTTGTGGTGAACCAGGGAATAAATTACAATCGTCTTAATTCACTACAGATACAGATATTTCTATTTCATTAAGTACATTTGATCAAAAAAGCCGGAATTAGGCACTGAAGAAAGTAAGGGGCCGTCATTAAAGTGTGGACACTGTTTAAAAAATTAAAACATTAACAGAGATAAGGAGCCTCATGGTGTTTGTCCTGAAACCTAGAAGGGGCAAAACATTAAATATCATAAATAATCTGCTGAAAATCCAAAATCAAACTAACATTACACAGTTTTAAACATTAGCAGTAAAAATCACTAAAATAAAAACAAAAAAAGTATATTGGGAAGCTAAGCAGCAATAAAGGGAGACATATAAATGGAGTCATACTGGCAAATGGATATCCTGACGAAGTACACCCTCAGTCACAGTGAAACCATATTGCATGACTACACTGCACACCAAATTTCATATCACTGAAATTGTCAGCATTTTAAAGTTAAATTGATGCAAAATGTATTTGAAGGAAAACTTTCAAATAATTTCAAATATTTCTTCCATAATTTCAGATAATAACATGTTATTAAATGTCACAACATTTTTTAAGATGTTGTTTAGGAAAGTTGGCAATATGTATAAGCTATATAATAATATAAACAAAATACAAATTCAAACAACTAATACTAAAATATTTTCCCTAAAATTAGACTAAAACTCTAAGACTAACTTACTAAAATGGGACTAAAACTAATGCGCATTTTAGTCAAAAGACTAAGACTAAAACGAAATCACACGTAACACTGCGTGAAAGCTGTAGACCAGCAGGGTAAATAGGCTGTAAATTTTGGCTCATTTTTGACCCTTAGGACAAGAGGAGTATACAGAAGGGTTAAGAGTAAGAGTTCGGGGGAAGGTACTGTGAAGCCAAACTCCTTAGGATCCAGTGCTTGTGCTTGTCCACTTGTGCTTGATATACTTCAGCTGATGATGGGTCTCTGAGTGCTTTTGTCCTGGCCTCTGTAGAAAAGCCCCCACTCTCAGGTACTGAAGTGTGATGTCTAGATCGAAGCAGGGAGAGATTGGGAAGGTGGGTTGTTGATATTAGTTAGTTACCAATTACTTCAATTTAAAATCCGATACTGATACTGGCATACTGATCCGAGCTCCAGTTACATCCGGACTTCTTATATCCTCCTCATTAGCGTTGTCATTAAGAGCCCATGCACATTTAAAGCATCACGATGTGTTTAATGCCACCCATCGGCATCTATGTGATGAACCCAGCTGCGAGTACCAGTGGCTGCCTTATACTGCCTCATCTTGTCTTATACACTAGATATTTATTTCTGTTGTTCTCTTTCCTATGTTGTGACACTCTGTCTTTCTCTCCTTCTCTCTTTTTTTATCCCATTCTGTCTCTTTCTCTCTACTCCCTCCCATCCCCCCAACCCCCGTACGTACTGATGCTCTGAAAATGGAAGGTGTCCATGAGCAGCCATGCTCATGCCTGGTGTAATTGCCCTGACAGGGTTATGGGAAATTGCACCATGTCAAAGAATGGCAGTACACATAGTGACATGTGCTCTATAGCTGACCAGAACTATAAGGTGTTGCGCTGTGGGCTTCCCACCTCAATTGCTCAATGGTTTGAAGCATTTCAGGCACATCCACATAGCTCCGGAAGCCACTGTCCTCACTCTTGCTGGTGGAAATTGTATAGATTGAATTTATGTTTTGCTGAAATCTCTTTTTTATCGTTTACAGCACGTCTTTGTGTGTGAGAGGTCTGATTAGAAGTGGGCAACACGGTGACATTTTATTGCTACTATATTTTGGGTAGTTTACTAGCGTTGTAAATATACTGTGGATATCGCCAGTACTGAAGAAGCTCTGACCAACTGCATGTTTCATTGCATACAGCGTTAGTACAACTGTTAAATGAAATATAGTAATTATATGCAATTAATTAACTATAATTAACTATAATTACTGTACAAATAGTTTTGCCTGCAGTTTTATTTTTGAAATGATGAGCTGCTAGTGCGTTGTGTCGTGAAAAGGCCTTGCGCATGTGATATACAGTCCTATGCAAAAGTTTTTAGGCACCCATAGGAATTAGAATTAGAATAGAAAGAGCTCCTTATCTGGACAGTGAGTGTTTGTACTCAATAAAACACTAATATT